>NW_015169206.1:240687-298132 GCF_001447785.1 Gekko japonicus
GTATCGCGGGTCCCCTTTCTTGTGGATATATAATAACATAAGCAAAGCCATGTTGGATCAGGCCAATGGCCCATCCAGTCCAACACTCTGGGTACATTCAGATGGGGCATTTAGGCCGGTATAGATGCCTGTTGGAATCGGTGTACTTACGGGCGATCACACGGCGAACATCTGCCTTCCGTCCCTAACCGTTGCAAACAGCCTTTAACTGTTGTATTCTGCTACTAGGTCCCCAAATGGTGGTATCCTGAGTGCACTGGTTCCAACCACATTATCCCCATCTGATCGCTCTCCACTTCCGTCCCTAACCGTTGCAAACAGCCTTTAACTGTTGTATTCTGCTACTAGGTCCCCAAATGGTGGTATCCTGAGTGCACCAGTTCCAACCACATTATCCCCATCTGATCGCTCTCTGCCGGTGTCTAACCACTTCCGTTCAGAAGCCTGAGGCTTCCGCTTTTCAACCACCATTTTTTTTAAGCCTCCTAAATGTGCGCTTGGGCGAAGCTTCGCCCCAGCATTTGTAAAATGCTCACGGAGGCCAGTTTCAGAGTAAAAATTTAAAGGGACGTCTTTGCTTCAGGGCACGCTTTTCAGGACGGGGTGTTCTGCGCCTGTGTGAAGATCTCAACTCTGTGGATGGCTGCCTATGCGTATGTGCAAAACGTAAAAAAAAATTTTTAAACGCAAATGTAAAAAAAAAAATTAAACCCGCTGCTGCGCGCTGCTGCGCATCAAGAGTGTGAACGGGCATATGGCGATGAGCTGCGCTGTGAGGGAGGTGAGTGTGATCGCGTTTCTTCCAGATCAAATTGCACCAGTTGGAACTGCAGCAGTTTATACTGGTATAAATGCCCCGTCTGAACGCACCCTCTGTGTCACACAGTGGCCAAGACCTGGGTGCCATCAGGAGGTCCTCCAGCCGGCCAGTGGAGAAGGTGTCACATCATGTGGCGTCCCAGGACAGGAGAAGTGAGGGAGCCCATGAGCAGCCCAGAGAGAGGCAGCAGCTCAGTGGCTGAGAGAAAGGACAAGACATGCCCCAAAGGTAACAAGCAGGAAGACTGATTGCCAGCACTAGCCTGTTCTGGTGTTAAAGGTTACCTGGGGTAAAGATCTGCTCAAGAGTAGGCTAAACGGGGCTTTTTCTTTTCTTTTGAAAAAGAGGTGCCAGGACTCTCAAGAAGGAAATGAGTTTTCAATCTGTATACTGAAAACTCATGAACTTTTAAACGTTTTAAAAAAGAATTTTGTTGAAGAGGTTCCAGGACTCTGTTCTGGCTTGTTTCCTCAGGAAAAAAAGCCCTGAGGCTGAGCATCTGATTACATGATACATGAAATGCTCATTGGGTTGGGGAAGCCAGGGACTCACCTTAAAAACTGCATTGGGGGGGCGGAAGCAAACTGGCCCAGCAGAAGGAGGGGCTTCAGCATTCCTTCTTTTGCACCCTGCATGATTTCAGTGGCAGAAAGTGGACATGGGGGTGGGATTGTGTGCCCTGATGCCAGTTCCACATCTCTCTTGGGCAGACACATGGAGCCAGCAGCAGGATATCCCCCCCCCCACACCATTTTTTTCCTGGTGAAGGCATACAGAGTGGGAGGGAGGTCATGATGAAACCCCTTCTGTTGCTGTGCTGATTTGGTTCCCCACACTGTTTTTAAGGTGAATCCCAGGTCATACATGAAACCAGACCCTAAGAGAGCAAGGAGTTGGAGGTAACCAGGAGGAGGTGAAGAACAAAGCCTTGCAGCTGCTGTAAGACTGCCACGATCTCTATAATTAATGCTAGCCAGCAATCTGGCTCCTGCCTTCTCTTCTAATTTAACCTTGTAGATGGTTTTCAAAGGCAGCCCTATCTAGAGTGCCTTGCAGTCATCTAAACTGGATGTAGTCAGACACCGTGAATAGCCATGGCCAAATCTTGCCTTTTGAGGATGGGCTATAGTTGAGCTAGTAAAGTGTGCCAACTGAAAATCAGGAATTAATTCCATTGAGAATGGGCTCCTGATCTGACAGATCTTTGCCAAACAATACACTGTTCATATGTGGCTTAAGCTTCAGTTTATTGGCCCATATCCAACTAAACTCCAGGCACCAGGTCAGAACATCCAATGATTTATCTGAGTCAGATGAAAGAGAAATAGAGCTGGGCATATTGATGACATTTCGCTACAGATCTCCTAATGACTTCTCCCAGTGAGAGCATGTAGGCAGTGCAAAGCATGGGGGATACAATAGAACTTTGAAGGACTCTAATCTGGGAGAACCAGGTTTGATTCCCCACGCCTCCACTTGTAGCTTCTGGATGACCTTGGGCAAGCCATAGTTCTATCAGAGCTGTTCTTGTTGGAAATATGTGTGTTGCAAGGTCTAAAGTCAGTCATTATGAAGTTAATGTGCTTACCTTGTGTGCTATTGTTTAGACTGACCTGGAAGGGAACCTGGCAGAAAGCCAATGGAAAGAAAGCCTGGGAAACTGAAGCCTATTTACTAGCAATCATTGGTTAATGCATTCAGGTGATTTCTGTCTAGGGGTCAAGAAGAAAGAATCTCCATTACTATCTGTTTGTCTGTTGTTGCAAGCATGTAGTCTTAAGTGTTTGTTGTTTTGTAGATTTCCTGTGAACCCTTCCCAAGGAGCTGAACAGTTATACTTCAGCATCACCTTTTGGCTAGATGTGAATAGAACCACCAGAAAACAGTACCCCTAATATCTATCCCAGCCACAATCCAGAAGGATACTATGCTCAGTCGTTTTAAAAACTGCTGAGAGATCTAGGAGACTCAACAATGTTATACGCAGGGTTGCCAACTTTTAAACTGATCACTCTAGCTGTCCCTTTACTATCAGTTTTGATCTGTGGCAATTTCCAGGTGATGTTATTTATCCAATGCCATAAAAAGCTTTGAAGTGTACGGTTCTGCTTATTAAGCCTCTATCGAAGGGACAATGTATTTTTTTCCTGGCCACTTGGATAAGTATGGATGAAGTTGGCAAACAGTCCAAATCAATATTCAGATTTTTTTTGGGCTCCATTATACTTGATGGAGACCATTAAAGTCAATGGTCCCCATAGGATATAATGGGGAATCGACCCAGGGGTATCGGGGGGCTGGGGGGCCTTATTGAGGTAGAGGCACCAGATTTGCAATATAGCTGGTGCTGCCTCTCCGCAAAAGAACCCCCAAGTTTCAAAAAGATATATAGCTGGTGCTGCCTCTCCGCAAAAGAACCCCCAAGTTTCAAAAAGATTAAACCAGAGGGTCTAAATCTATGGCCCTCCAAAGAAGGTGCTCCCATCCTCCATTGTTTCCAATGGGGTAAAGGCATTTAAAGGGCTTTTGATCCCTTTAAACACCTTCTGCAAGCTGCAAGCTACAAGCTGCAAGTGAACTCTGAAGGCATTTGAAGGGATCAAAGTCCCTTTAAATGCCCTTTCCAAGCTGAGAGTTAACCCCAAAGACATTTAAAGGGACTTTGAGCCATTTAAATGCCCTTTAACTGTGGCTATCTGGCCTTCCTGGATAATCCTGAATATTTTCAGGATTAACTGTGAATGGCTATATCAGATAGCTGGAAATAGACTCTTGTCTGTATTTGGCTGAGAAACTACAAAAAAAATGCAAGCTGCAAGCTGCAAGCTGCAAGCTGCAAGTGAACTCTGAAGGCATTTGAAGGGATCAAAGTCCCTTTAAATGCCCTTTCCAAGCTGAGAGTTAACCCCAAAGACATTTAAAGGGACTTTGAGCCATTTAAATGCCCTTTAACTGTGGCTATCTGGCCTTCCTGGATAATCCTGAATATTTTCAGGATTAACTGTGAATGGCTATATCAGATAGCTGGAAATAGACTCTTATCTGTATTTGGCTGAGAAACTACAAAAAAAATACCAGTAAGATATTTTCAGGGGGGGGTTTTGCTCAGATCCTCGTGTGCGGGGAGGGCGGGGTATAAATAAAATAAAATAAAAATAATAATAATAAATAGATAGAGGTAAATGCACATCACTACAATATACTAGAGCGTTTTAGGCATACTTGTGCATATTTTCCCATTTACGATCAGGAGATCCTTCCTGGTTCAGGATGTGGGAAAGCTGTAGAACTTCGAATTTTCACTCACACTGCAGAATAGTGGTGTTTTTAAATGATGGAGGGGGGGGGGTTTAAAAATGAAGAAGGTCCAAGCATGAGAATATTCCCCCCAAAAAATGGCACAATAACTGTAATAAACAGTAGAGCATTTCACATAAAGTGACTGACTACATATGGAGTATACCCTGACTACAGCTCACTGATGACATAAGATGAATAGGGATGAGTAAATGTTCCGTATTTTGTTTCTTTTAAGATTCCTTTTCATTTTTATCAGTGGTTTCAGTTCTCTGTTTTTTACTATAGGTTTGTGTGGTGAATATATGTTGTATGGATTTTATATTAAAATAATATAATATTTATACTTATAGTGCACCACAAACATGTGACATGTCTGTCTGTCTATCCACTGATTCTACCTGTGGTTCTAACAGATATGAAATTCTTGCTACATATATGTATTTTTATTGTTAGTGTTTTAACTGTTTTTAATGTGATTTTATTGTAACAAATCTTGGATTCGGCTTTTGTGATCTGCCCTGAGCCTGCTTTGGGGAGGGCAGAATAAAAATCTCATAAATAAACAAATAAATAAATATTCAATTCTCACTGTGGCTAAATATGGAGATACTTAAATCGCAAGACTTGGATCATAAACAAACAAGACAGATCTTTCTACAAATCTAAAAAGTGCCCCAGTTTTTTGGGGGGGGAATCTGAATTTTTTAAAAAATAATCATTTGGGAGGATTGGGGGCTACCGCTCCCTTATCTGAAACAGAGTCCTCATTTGAAGCCACAGAGTCCATATCTTCACTGGGTTGACTGTGTTCTTCTTCCCCACCGACCCCTCCTGGCTCTCCCAATTGCATTGTTACGAACTCATGTGCTTTAAAGACAGAGTCAATCTTTTCTTTTTTGTGTTTAATTTTAAAGGTGACGCCTTCGGGAATCAACCATCTGTAGGCCATCTGTAGGCAATGCTGTTTATTTGCAGAAACAATATTAGGTCTTTATACTCCTTCCTCTTCTTCCTGATTTCAAATGGGATATCTTTTAAAATTCTGATGTTATTCCCTCCCATTTTTAGGGGTACTCCTGTAGTTGTTTTGAGTATTAAGTCCCTGACATGTCTCTTCGAGAATCTAACCACAATCTCTCCAGGCAGATTATTTTTCTTGATATAGTTGGAATAGGATCTATAGATCACATCCATCTTGCTTATCAAGTATTGCGCTTTTAAATCTGTAACTGGAGCTAATGCTTACTCAAAAGTTCTTTTAGATTCTCTCCTTTTGTCTCAGGGACCCCTTGGAATCGGAGGACTAGGTTAGCTCTCTCCATTTGCAGCTGCAAAATTTGAAATTCACCTGAAGTTTGTTTCTTTTCCAGCATTTGCACCTTTTTCTTGACTTTTTTTGTCTTTGCGTCCACTTCCTTGACTTTTTCCACTGTTTGCGCCGTGATTTTTGTGATTTCCACTAGTTGGAGCTGCTGAGCTGCAAGGTTTTGATTCAGTACAGTTAGCTGCTGGTTAACGTTGGTCATTTGGTCCAGCAGAGGGCGCATGGTTTCTGCTAGCATTTTGGATAGCTCTGAGGAGTCCTCCATCCGGGTACTCGAGCCTCCTGTTAGTTTCATTTTTTCTAGCTTGTCTTTCTTTGTTTTCTTCTCCACCATGTTTGAGGGTTATTTACTTTTAGTAAAAGTTGCTAAAGTCTCTGAAATTCGCCCCAGCGCTTATCTACACTCCAGTAAATCTCTTAAAACATATTTCCACGTTTTTACTTCTGCTCCCCCCTTGGCAAATCGTTGTTTTGTTTATGCATGTGGGAGAACCCCTCCCCCGCTTGCTCATCTTGCCATTCCCAGGGGGGGCTTTCTTTTAGTTTTTGGCATCTCTTTTTTACTTGACTCACTGTTCATTGTTGGTCCGGGTACCTTGCTCGATTGCGGTTAAATCGCTCAATCTCCAAGTCTTTTCCCGGCCGGCGGCTCTGGATCCGTACGGACGCAACAGCAGCAAGACCATCAGGGCGGAGGAGTGCCTCAATTCCATAGCATCTTGCTGCGGAAGAGGCTACCCCTCAAAAGCCCCATGGCGAGGAGCCTTTCACACTGGCTCCATGGGGGGGCAAAGGACAATCGAGCCCCCTCCTCACCGAAGACACTCAGATCGTCTCCCCGGAGATCCGGGAGAGGCTTCTGCTAGCGTGTCACCATTAACCGGCTCTCATCTCCAGGTATTTCTCAAGCAGGAGTTGCCTAGTGCAAGGCAGAGGCTAAGAGCCAAAGGGCCCTTTGCATCTTGCCCTCCACCTTGTGCCAGAGGCTTGCACCTCTAGCTCACTCGACTCATGCTAAATACATTTAAGACATCTGTAGGATTGGCACTAGATGATGAAATCATGTCAGAAAAAATAATTTATAGCCAGAGATTCATCACATTCTGCAGTGAAGCCAGGCCTCCATAGAAAAATGACTTATATTTCAAAGCCACCTTTCTCCTAGATACTTCAGTTTTTGTCAGCATGAGCCCCATGGGGATGAGAGGTGGGAAGATGCTTGCTTAGTGGATTGCCAACTGGTCACCTCTCCACTCTCCATTTAAAAGACACTGAGGGAGATTGCTGGGCAACTGAAAATAGAAGGATGCCTCCTGGCCTGTTTGGGCAGGAATGGGGATGAACAGTCACTGTCAGAGTCAGCTCCATTGCCCTGGCTTTGACGTCTTCTCACTTCCCTCCCATGGATGGAAGAAGCTAGAAGGAAAACATTTTCAGGACAGGAGAGCCCTTAGATCACTCCTGAAAGATCACTGATGGAAAGGAACATGGAGAGCAACCACTGGAGGTAACAGGAGGTGGTTCTCCATCACCTTAGGATTCACATCTGCCAGAGACAATACCCAGGATCCCCTGTCCTTGAGATGTCAGAAGATGGGCCTGTAATGAGCTAACACCCACCCCCAATAACGGGTGCCCAGCAGGCTTAGTGCCAAAAGCTGAGGAAATGTTCACTAAGGCTGTGGTCAGACATGGCATTTGATGCGGAGCGGAAGGGAGCCTATTTTCCCCAGTGGAAGTTGACACGGTGTTGTGTGATTACACATCTTTTGTACATGTGAACTCAGCCATCACTTTTCGATCAGACAGCATGTTCGGGCAAGTGGTTTTTGTTTGCCTTTTGTTTCCCATGAATGTAAACAAGAAATTGCACCTGCGCTCTGAGGGTTCCCCATGGAGTATATGGTTGTGCATATACTGCAAAAGAGGAAAAAATGGCACGGAGTTGGGATGGAATGAGCAGACCATCCCAATGGTATGAGAGCATGCTTGAGTAATCAGACGGGAGACAGTCCATCCGTAGCCTGTTGGTAAGCATTAGGACTGGACTTTCCCTGGTGTCTTTTAACTCCGCTTTTGTGGGAGGGCAGCATGGAGTCCTGACGACTGCAGGCCCTTTCCCGGGTGTAGCTGTCTGATCGTGCCCTTTAGATCCGTCAGGCATTCACAGCTGAGTCGGATTTAAAGGCACGTCTGACCATGGCCTAAATCTAGAGGGACTGAGTCTGTCAAAGGGTCATGGGCACAAAAGTAGAATCTTTTGGTTCAGTTTGCACGAGTGAGAAGCTCAGTCAGAACTGGGTGTCAAGGTTCAAAACAGCAGGGATAGCAGATCTGAAATAATCCCTGAAATGGAGGTGATTTTTCTGTGAGCGTTTGGGCATGCTTACACAACTAGATATAATAACTCACATCAACTTCAGATTTATGCATTTGGTAGTATATTCAAAGGTCAGGGTAAGCAGAACAGATAATCTGTACAAATACTGGGTCTGTTTACTCCTTTTAAACCTAAGCGATAATGTAAGCAGTTCCCCCCCCTGCTGTGTCAAGGATGCAAGAGAAAGAACAGGCAGATTCACCCGATGGTTACTGCTATTGCTATTGGAATCTTCTTCAGTATTGCAGTCCAGTGTACACTGATCTTTAAATTTACTGTGGGTAGTAGCTGTGGATGAGACACTTGCTTGTGACAAGATCATTTCATAGTGAATGGGATGTCAGCGGGCTAACTAAATCCATTCGCAGCGTCCTGTAAATGACCCGTAAGAGCCAGCAAGAAAGAACTTCTTGTCTCAAGATAAAAACACTAGAATGACCATTTTTGAGTCCTGATTGTGTGAAGAAAGCCATTAATAACCACTTCAACATGAGTACCACAAGGACAGTAAGCCAATTTCTGACATGCTGTACAGCCCTTTGAACTGGATCTTATATTACCTGGTTTTCACTGTTACTACAAACCTGGGAAAAGATGGATGAGCATTAATTTTATAGTTTCTTCTTAACTGAAGGATATTTATTACAATGTTTTGCTCAGAGATCTTTGGTATGCTAGAAACTTTTGTATCATCCTAATAGTTTTCTCTGTTCCTGACAGAATTAGCTTTGAGGATGAGGGGGGGAAATCAATGTAAAGGGGATTTTTATTGACAGATTTCAGGAACTGCCATGCTGTGCAGATTTGCCCAGAGTTAGGTAATTTGTTTATGGACTGGTCTGAACAGGTAAATATTTTTTCAGGAGAACAATCCCTTCCATGATTATGTTAGAGTGCATAAAATATGATTTGGAAGAGTCCCGATGAGTAGCTAATGCAATTTTGTGAATATGTACATTCAGTCCATAAGCCTATCAAATCTGATGTTGCCCTTATAGAGGATGTTGATTATTTTTGTTGTCTGAATGTGGAAAGTGCCTTCAAGTTGCAGTCAACTTAAGGTTGTTTAGGTAGAGTTCTCAGGGTCCCTCTGGGTCGGGCAGTCAGGGCTACGTGTTCATGGCTGCAATAGAATGCTTTTCATTGATCCTCATTGAGGATGATCCAGGGCTTCCATCCACTTGCTGCCGCTTGCAGGGCTCCCGGATCAAGTCCCTTGCCGGTTCTCTCTCCTACGGAGAGCTCACTGAGATTTGGGATCTTTTGAACTGCTCTAAAGGAGTTGATGAGCCATCAACTTCCCAGGAGCGAGTCCCAGTACCGGCCATCTTGCTGTGCTGCAACCCGCGCCTTCTTTGGCACTACTCCCAAGGGGGACACCTTAAGATTCACTAAGGGGGGAGTGCTAAAGGGGCCCACTATGTGCCCAGCTGACGGCTCTTTCAGGATTTTGAATGCCACCACTTCTGGCATCTCCCTAGCAGACCTCAGAGTGTCTGAATCAGTGGCCATCCATGGCCTAGAAAATGGAATGGGAAACCCCTATGTAAAGCCCTCCAAGAGATAGTGCCCTGCCTCCCTCAGGGGGTATGTCCTCAAGAGTGGCTGCAAGGCCGCCACCCTTACTGGAGTGACCGCCAAGGACCGGCAGGCTGGCAAGGTGTTAGTGTTTCAAAGAGGGCCCAGCAGAAGTGCCAGAGGACCCTGCCCCCTTTTTTGGTGGCACTGCCGGAGAAGGGTTTGCCACCCCGAAAGGGCTGCTGGCTACCCACTGACTGTGGGCAGGAAATCCTTCCATGCCCCCCCCCTCACAGCTGTGACTGAATTTAGAATGAGCCCTCCGGCAGCACCTTTGGTTGTATTCCCAGCAGACCCCCCAGGGACCGTTTCCTCCGTACAAAACATCTGTCAGTTTTGTGTTCCCCTTTTCCTTTTATGAATAGGCCAACCTCTAAGAGCCAGATCCTATCTTGTAGCAAATCCCACTGTGCCCTGTCATTGTGTGAAACAAGCTTGTGACAGGTCTCATCATAATCTATCACTGGTCCCTCATCTGCCAATACCTTAGCCTTGACCACATTGCTCATGTGGTTAATATATTTATTTATTTATTTCTTCGATTTGTATACCGCCCTTTACCCGAGGGTCTCTGGGCGGTTTACAGGTATATGGCCTAAGTGCCTAATTAGTTCCTATCCTAGGGCCACAATTCAACTGGGGGAGGGGCTACCTATCGACACCCGAGCGGCGCGATCCTGTTGTATTCAACGGGCGGGCTTCTGTTGTTTCTTCCTGGCGCCTTAGGACGGGTCAACGACATCTCCCGGCACGATCCTGATGGACTCCTCCGGCGTGCGGCAGCTCCCGATTGCAGTTCCGGCCTTTGTCCCTTAGGCTCCGCCGTGTTGCATCGTCACGCCGTCGCGCCGTCATCCTGCCACCGTAGCTCCGCCTCCATCCAGTCTCCGTCGCCACCATTTCCACGGGTTGCCTCTGCTCCGCTGCCGTATCGCTCGGAATTGAGAGTTTCAATCCGTATACTGAAAACTCACAAAATAGGCTCCGCCGCGCTGCATCGTCACGCCATCGAGCCGTCATTCTGCCGCCGTAGCTCCGCCTCCATCCAGTCTCCGTCGCCACCATTTCCACGGGTTGCCTCTGCTCCGCTGCCGTATCGCTGTCGCCGCCGCCAACACTCCTGGCACACACCATCAGGAGGAGGGTGCCCCCTGCCAACCTAGGGCAGGTACCCATTTGTCTACTTGCGGTTACTTGCGGTTATCATAAGGGACCATATCACTCCAGCCTTGGCCCACCTACAATGGCTCCCAATTTGCTTCTGGGCACAATTCAGTGTGCTGCTGCTGACCTTCAAACCCCTATATGCAGGGCTTTAAAAAAAGAGGTGCTGGAACTTTCAAAACGGAATTGAGAGTTTCAATCTGTATACTGAAAACTCACAAACTTTGAAATACCTTAAAAAGAATTGTGTTGAAGAGGTTCTGGTAGGCTTGCCATTCCCCCGAGGGGGGTGGGGGTTTGCCCAGCTTTAGGGCCCCCATTCATGAGCCTGGATCCGGTTGGCGGGGGAACCCTGCCCCCAAAGTGCCACGTTCCGGCAAATGTGCCCAGTGTGGTGATATCACTTGGAGATGATGTCATCACGCAGGGCATGTTGCGGGAGAATGTCTGGGTAATGTCATTGCAGTGCGTGTGCTTTGTACGTGCACTGAAGATCTCCCACAGGAGAAGAAGGACCCCCACCTGCAGCCAGGTAAGACCTGGCAACCCTAAGTTCTGGAACTCTGTTCCAGCATGTTCCTCCAGAAAAAAAAGCCCTGCCTATTGTTAGCCCTGACCTGGATAGCCCAGACAAGCCCGATCTCATCAGATCTTGGAAGCTAAGCAAGTACTCTGGCAAGTACTTGGATGGGAGACCTCCTTGAAATACCAGAGGTGGGAGGTAGAGGCAGGCTTTATTCAGCCACCTCTCTGAGTATCCTACAGGCCCCCAGTAGGAGGCAGTCACCAGTGGTCGCCATGACTTCCAGGTGTACACCCAGTGACCAGAGGTTGCCATAACTTCCAGGTGCACACACACACAAATACAAAAAAATAGTCAAAAAGCCGTATATGGTTTTGGATCAACATATCTGGAGGAACACCCGCTTCCTTATGAACCTGCTTTACCACTACAGTCTTCTTTGGTGTGCCTATGTTGGGTGCGGCTGCCTTCTGATATTATGTGGGTAGCACACTGAAAGAGAGTCTTCTTAGTTATGGCATCAAAGCTCTGGAGCTCTCTCCCCAGGGATCTCTGTCTCCTTCTGTTGCTGACTTCCACCAGCCAGTAAGGACTTTTTTTTGTTTGTTTCATTTGGCATTCCCTCAGTGATCCGTCATTCCTGTCCAGTGTTTAAATTGTTCTTTTTATGTCTTTTTAAGTATTTTTGCTCTCTGTGTTTCTTAAAAATTCCCATAGACCAGCTTTTGTCAAACTACTCCCATTCTTGAATGCTTTGTGGGGTTAGAGGGCAGGAAACTGCAGTGTTAAATTGAGAAGAAGAACAACTATCCCACAACTTTCTGGCATTTTTATTTTGCAATGTGAAATCAAGTTGCACTTTTTATAAAGGCCGTGGGGGGAAAAACGCCATGTGAAAGTAAATGACATTTATTTACGGCATTGTGTTTGAGGCCCAAAAGGGAACAGTCTTCTTGAGTCTGTTGTTTTCCTTTAATGCTCTTGATGGGTTTGGCTGTTCCCCTTTAGGCAAGAAGATTTTTTTTTAACTACCTAACAAAAATACTGCATCTGTATGTTAAGAGTCATACCCTTTCCTTCTACCTAATATTAACATTAGGCTTTACTTGGGGAAAAGTTAGAGACAGACTGAAGATAGTAACATGCAAAAGAGGTTATATAAGGTTTTACTTGTGTTTACTAATATTTTAAAAGAAGCAATGCATTTAATGGCCCCTGCCACACGGCAGGGAAAACACGAGGCGAAGCGCGGCTAAAGAGAGCCGCATCAAAAAAGATACGCGCGGGCGGGATCCCATGGATCCCGTGCACCGCGCGCCGTTGCTCCCCGGCACGATCACATGCTGGGGAGGAAGTGTCGGAGGCAAGGGGGAGGCTGCCGAACTGCGCATGCTCAAGCATGTGCAGTTTTGGCCGAAGGCCGGGATGTGCCGCTGCAAGGACGCGTGGCCGATCCCACGGCCGGTTTGAGCCGCTCCACTTCGCATGAACCACCCAGGTAGGTGGTTCTTTTTAGAGCGGGTTTTCGCGCGGAAGAGACAGATCGGGGACGGACAGGCAACGATTCCCAGATGTTGCCGTGGGAATTTATCCCCCCCCCCCCCCGGTCAACAAGAACTTCTAGAAAAAAAATGAATGGAAATTCATTGTTTTTTTCTACTTTATTTCAGGCATATGGATAAAACACGGCTTTTCATTATTGGTGAAGAGCTCCAATTTGTACCCCTGTTGAAGAGCTCCAATTTGTACCCCTGTTGGTTGGCAGTGTTCCACTCCTGAAAATGCCAGATCATAGCGTTTGCACTTTACAAGTGACATTCACTCTAACAGCATTGTGGCCATTTGGGGGAGCTTGCATGGGAGAAAATGGAAAGAGACAGAAAAGTAAGACAATTAAAAGGACACGAATTACAGCAACCTGGCTACCCCTGCTCCTTAAAGTGCTGTGTGAGAGGAAAGAACTGAATAAGTGTGCAGCTTAGAAATGATGGAAGAAATCACATCTTACCAGACCCCTGTCTAGCAATAATAAATACACAACATCATTTGTAGGAGCTTGAAGTGACCAGGCACTGCTATGAGGCTGTATATATACTGGGCTTTGGGAGGCTTTGGGAGGTGGCAGCTCATTAGAGTCCTTTTCAATCACATGTTCTTTAAATTGGATTCTTGTCACATATGCATAGAAGAGGGGTACCAGAGAGAGAGTGGTGGTATAACAGCTAAGCAGATGAGAGTATGTGTTCAAGAGGTCCAACTCAACTAGAAACACACTTCCAACCTTTTTATCTTATCGTTATCTTTTACTCACAACCCCACTTGCTACATTAAATCCAAGTATATTGATTTGGCCCAAATAGGGCCAATGCAGAAGTGCAAGAATGTTGCTAAGTGTAAGATTATTCTGCCTACATTGTAGATTCTTTTTCGTGGAACTACCTTCAAACTTCTGGTTCGGAAACTTTCATGCAGCTATGCTGTGTGGCTCATGGGAGATATTTTTTCCCATCTATTTTATTTTTATTCTTCAGCACTCTGCCTGTTTAACACCATGAGCCCACGATAGAAACATATACCATGACATTTTATATAAAGCAAACGTCTTTCTGTGAAGTTCATTTCCAAATTTAGGAGCAGTCTAATTTTTATTGTAACGTTTAATGGACACTCAAGCTCTGTCCTCATTCCTTATTGGCATCCACCGACCGAGACCCCTTTCAAAGTGTGTGACTGAAGGAAGCCAATTCCATCCCCTTTCCTCGAGACAGACCATCCCTGCTCCCATGCCTAAAAAAAAATGAGAGGGCTTCGTTTTCATATTAGCCAGGAGGGAACAAGAGAGGCTCATCCCTAGTCTTTTGCAAAGGACTTGCAGGCTCCCTTGTGTTCCATCATGGCTCCCAGGTACCATCAGACTGTTTAGTCTAAACGCATACATTTCTGTCTATTTGACCTCTATAGTAAATTTATTTTTTAAATTTTCAAATTGACCATAAGGGACAATCCTGCTTCAAAGTGTTTTGCTTAGAAAACAAAATGTTGATTCAAAACGGCAGATCCTGGCTTCCACTTCATCCTGTCCCTAATCCTTTTCCTTTAAGACTCACCCTGAAGAGGTGGAGCCATGTTTTAGCTGGCTAAGTTCATTGCCTGAGCATTTAATATTACTTTTAAAGACTGAGTCCAAGTTTAACAGGCTTAAACTGTGAATCTTTCTAGCTCACAATGATCAACTGTATTGTGAGTAGAGCTCCTATATCCCACAATTCTCATTCATTCTGGAATTACAGTTAAGATGCATTACAAACATCTATATATCTAAGTCCCAAGTGCCCCCCCTCTAAAGCAGCCATTTTCTCCAGGGGAATTGATCTCTGTCATCTGGAGTTCAGTTAGTTCAGTGGTAATTTTGGAGATGTCCAGGTCCCACCTTGAGGCTGGCAACCCAAGGCCTGGCAACAACCTCTGGGTGATTTGATACCACCCAATACTTAAATATTTGGTAGGTGGAGCCTGGGGAAGATGGGGTCTGAGGACTAGGGTTACCAGCCTCCAGGTGGGGGCTGGAGATCACGCAGAATTACAACTGCTCTCCAGATGACAGAGATCAATTCCCCTGGAGAAAATGGCTGCTTTAGAGGGGTAGACTGTATGGCATTACACCCTGCTGAAGTCACTTCCCTCCCCAAACCTTGCCTCCCAAGTCTCCACCCCCAAATTTCCAGGAATTTTCCAACCTGGAGCTAGCAACCCTAAGGAAAAGGGGAGAGGCTATGGGGGCTTTCAGGAAAGGGGAAGAGGAAATAGTGGGGGAGGGGGGAATGAGATGCCTCCCGCAAGTCCTTGCGGGTTCCCACTTGTAAGAGTCTATTTTGCACCTCAGGGGTGGACATTCATCATCAGACTAATTTTGTACTAGGGGTAGGGCACCACGTAGCATATAATAATATAATTAATGAACCCATACATTGGAGGAGGGGAACATCCAAGCAGAGTTTAGATTGGAGGGGGGGGGGAAACACCCTTGAATTGTGAGCAACAAACCAACCCATTAGAAACTGCCAAACAATCAAATCAATTTTAAAAATGGGAAGGGAGTATTGCATTGTTGCTTAGGGAGTATTGCATTGTTGCCCTAAACTTCATAAGCATCAGTTCCCAGCATGACAACACTCATGTGCAAAAACCAAAACGAGCCAATTTAGGACTCCCCATAAAAAGTGAGGGGCTTTTTACTATTCAAATAAGCCACTAAGACTGAAAAGCCATTTATAACTCAAGCTGAGGGATGTTGAGCTATCACCAATGACCTCCTGGTCCTATGGCACTCAGTATGCTAATACATCCACCAGACATAATTTATCCACTGCTTTTTCAGAATTGTTACACTACTACATTGTATCCTCAAGCCATCCTACCACCAGCCTTTCCATTGCATCTTTATAGGGCCTAATGACACATGATGTTTCCCCCAGATGTGTGTGGTCAGATGTGCACCTGGAGTTCCGTGCTGAGAACTCAACCTCGAGTCATGCATTGGGATCATAGCACATGAGGAGAAGGGGCTTCTCTCTCTCCCCCATGCTGTTTTCCTGACCTGAAATGGCCGTGGGGGGACTATTTGTCCCACCGTTGAAACCTAGGTTTACCTCATCAGTACATGCAAAGTCTCCAACAAAGCAAATAATGGCCTCCAGCTGTTTGTATGGGGAAATTGTGCAGGGGTAGAGGTTGAAGTTCCTTCCCACATATCATGGTTGCAATCTAAATTGGTTTGATGGGCACCTCACAACTGAGTTCCCAGCATGACCTTACAACACACTTCTAATTGTGGATCTGGGGGGAAAGTTGACATGCAGTTAGGTCCTGCATACCTGTGTGAAAGAAAGGCTAGTGAACCAGCTTTGTGCTAGTCATATTGCGTCATGTTTTAAGGAAGAATTTCTTTGTAGATAACACTGTCCGAGGGAGATGCTTGCCTTACCTAGAATAGGATACTATGATAAGCAGTCAAAGGAAGGGTGATTTTGTCTGCTCTTCACTGCAGTTCACTCAACATGACCCACAACCATGGGGCGGGAACAGGAAGATCCACAGTCTTTCCATGAGTGGATCACTAGATTCAGCCCACAATGAACACTTGCAGAGCTGTTCCATCAAAAATATTTGTTAAATTGCCAATGGTTGCTCAGATCCTGCAATAACACAGCTGCATGTGGCCTCTTACTTCCGGCACTTAAGACTTTACAGAGATTCTCTGACAATGATATTACAATAATACATCACAACCTGAAAACAAAGGGCATGATGCAACCAAGGTTAAGTACTTTTAAACCTTATTCATTTCCTGGAAATAAGCCTTATTGAACTCAATAAGGATTCACTTTTGAGTAGATGTGCATAAAACTGGTCAGTATAGAATATTATCTCTTGTACTGAAATCAAGAGCATCTAAAATAGCTCAGTTTAGGATTGGACTAGAAGAAAATATGTTAGATATAAAAGAGATATGTAAATGTGGCACCATAAGTAAGATTCTTAAAATATTTTGTAAGATTCTTATTGAATTACCTAAAATAAATGTTTTGGATGAGGGAAGAAATGGTTAAGATCTTCAATATACTGCTAGGAACATTAAGATCATTTGGTCTAAGATATTTAAAAGAAATTATAGATTGCCAGTGAAAATTAATCTATAAAGTGTGATAAATTCTTATAGCTCAATGATGGAAAAAGAGACAAGGCCCATAAATTTAAAACCTTATTATTCTTTGGTATATTGGAAAAAATGCTACAATGAAATCCTCTATTAAGTTTTAGGGATGGGAAGAATAGCTCTCTGGAGTGTCAACTGAATTGGAGTTAAGTCAGAAGAATTCCAGAAGCCATATTATGATCAAAAGAGTTCTTTTGCTCTAGATCAAGAATACCTATATACTCTTAGATTCAGGTGGGTAGCCATGTTGGGCTGAAGCAGCAGAATAAGGTTTGAGTCCAATGGCACCTTTAAGACCAACAAAGTTTTATTTTGGGTATAAAGTTTCGTGTGCATACACACTTATTCAGATATATAAATACTGAATTTTTGTGGATCACTGTTAGCTGGACAGGTGTGTGTATGTGTGTGTCTGTATGTATACACACACACACAAATAAACTTTACAAGTGAGCCTTTGCGAATACAGCTTTATTGTTTTTTGTTTTTTGTGGGTTGAAGGAGAAACTATGGGTGCAATCCTCTGCAAACGTACCTGCAAAGCACCACTGAACATAGTAGTCATAGTTACTTCTGGGTAGTCATACATCTTAAACAGAGTGACAGCCTTCTAAGCTTATTGAATTACCTTGAGTACCTGTTGTCTTACAGGACAACACTGCTGGAAAAGGAAATGCCTGGTGTACAGAAGAAGAGAAGAAGACCCTGCAGGGGGCAGCAAGAAGACAATTAGATAGGATCAGGGCTATTTTGGGGCAGGAACGCACAGGAACGGAGTTCGGCTGGCTCCCGAGTTGGCCACGCCCAGCAGGAACGCATTAGCATAGTAGGCCCCACCCAACAGCAGAAACTCATTAGCATTTTAGGCCACACCCCTGACTACTACAAAAAAAGCCCTGGGTTTTGACAACAAACCAGGTAAACAGAATAAGAAGCAAAAGGTGGGTGTGGCTGGATGAGCACACTTCTGGTAACATGGGGGTGTAGCCTAATATGCTAATGAGTTTCTGCTGTTGGGTGTGGCCTATTATGCTAATGAGTTCCTGCTGGGCTTTTTCTACAAAAAAAGCCCTGGATAGGATAGTGAGGTCAGCACCTTAGAAGAAGAAGAGGAGATTGGATTTATACCCCGCCCTTCACTACCCAAAGGTGTCTCAGAGCGGCTTACAAACTCCTTTCCCTTCCCCTCCCCACAACAGACACCCTGTGAGGTGGGTGGGGCTGAGAGAGCTCTTGACAGAAACTGCTCTTTTTCAAGGACAGCTCTTATCAGAGCTATGGCTTGCCCAAGGTCATCCAGCCAGGTGCAAGTGGAGGAGTGGGGAATCAAACCCGGTTCTCCCAGATGAGAGTCTGCACACTTAACCACTACACCAAACCTTCTCTCCTATTGTGTCATTCCTTGTCTGTCTCCAGATTGCTACTCTGAGGGCATTTCCCCCCTTATTTCTCAGAAGTGCCACATTCAGTCTTACATTCTCTCTCAGCTAGCGATGTAGTTAGGAAATTATGTCTGTCTCTCCTTTCCTATCATGTATGTTAATTCCTAAATAAACCTTTATCTGCTCTTCTTTCAGGTTGTGCGCCATTGCTGTGTTGTGCCAACAAATGAGGTAGATTGTCTTTCTCTTTGCCAAAGGCTGCATTCCGACATCATGACCAGCTTGTTTTCATGCTCAGTATTCTCACATTCTTCCACTCAAATGTGGAGCTTGATTGAAAACCTCCCCAATCAAGCTGCAGTCATTCATGATGTCTGAATGCAGATGCCTCAGTAAACTGGAGGTTTACCAGGCCCGTAGCCAGGATTTTGTAATTCGGGGGGCCTTTAAATAAGTCAGGGGGCACTGATGTCACAAAATAAAAAGAATAAAAAATTTAAAACTCACTTTTGCAGCGTTCGGACTCTGCCTGCCTAAGTGGGGAGGCAAGTCGTGCTTGGGGAAGGGGCAGTGGTGGAAAGCCCTCCAGGTGGCCCAGAGAGTCAGGAGTCCTCCGGGCGGCCCAGAGAGATGGGGGCCTGGGGGCTGGATGGAAGTCTTCCTGCCAGGCCCCGAAATGCCCCACTGTAGCTACAGGCCTGTGGCTTACTCTCCACAATCTAAGATTTGAAAGTGGGAGATGTAGTGAGGTTTCAGATCTGGCTGAGCCAGTTTGGTGTAGTGGTTAAGTGTGTGGACTCTAATTTGGGAGAACCGGGTTTGATTCCCCACTCCTTCACTTACAGCTGCTGGATGACCTTGGGCAAGCCATAGTTCTGTCAGAGCTGTCCCTGAAAGAGTAGTTTCTGTCAGAGTTTTCTCAGCCCCAACTACCTCACAAGGTGTCTGTTGTGGGTGGGGGAGGGAGGGAAAGGAGTTTGTAAGCCGCTCTGAAACTCTGAGTGAAGGATGGGGTATAAATCCAATCTTCTCCTCCTCCCCCCCCTTGTGTTTGGCTGTCATAGCACATTGGACCTTGATCAAATTGGCAAGTTCTCAATCAGGCTTTATCCACAAGGAGGTGCAGGAGTAAGAGGAGGGCATGAGCAGAGCAACAAAATATGTTTGTCACTGCAAGCAATTGAACCGCAGCTTGAGCTGTTTCCACACCTGGCCATGCCCCACAGCTGTGGAAGCAGGCAGCACTGAAATGTATCAGACTAGGGAAGAATGGCATCTAAACTTCCGTGTTCCAACCTGCAAAACCACAGGCATGACGGTGATTGTGCCAGGTTCCTCTACAGCCCCCAACCCCCTTTCCCCTCCCTATGGATCTGCACTAAAACTCTACAGTGTGGCTTGGCACGGAAAGGGGGAGGGGGCAAATTCCTTTCAAGGGCTTAAAGGGGCTGAAAATGAGCTGTCTCATGCATTTTGAAAATAGAGCTTAGAGTCTGCTCCCCCATCCCAAGGTTGTTAAAAAGGGAGCATCCACACTGGACAGTCCCATACAGCAACTCCAAAGATTCATCATTATACTGAAGAAAATCAGCTTGTTTCTTCTTCTTGTTTCTTCTTCCCAGCTTGTTTAAAAGGGAAAGCCGGGGAATTCCACAAGTCATTCTTGGAATGAGCACAATGTCATGTGGATGATTCCCCCTTTAACCTTCTACTTTTCAGTTTTCCATTGGGGGAAATCCCATGATGGTAGCAGCTTTGTTGTGCTGTATGAATGTAATGAAATGTCTCATGAACAGAAATTGCACAGACAGTGTTTTATAGGACAAAAATCCATTATTACAAACCCTGCCTATAAAACAATACATTAGTAAACTGATTAATAAAGCTATGGCTATGTCAGCATCAGAGCTGTGGTGGCTCAAGTGGTTAAGACGCTGAACGACAGGCTGTGGAAGGTCGGTAGTTCAGCAGTTCGAGACCCGAGTGTGCCGCATGATGGAGTGAGCTCCCGTCTTTAGTTCCAGCTCCTGCCAACCTAGCAGTTTGAAAGGAAGAAATTGCAAGTAGATAAATAGATACCACTTCAGTGGGAAGGTAACAGCATTCTGTGTGCCTTGGTGTTTAGTCATGCCGGCCACATGACCATGGAAATGTCTTCGGACAGCGCTAGCTCTTCGGCTTGGAAACGGAGATGAGCACCACAACCCTAGAGTCAGATTCAACTGGCTTTCGAGCAAGGGAACCTTTACCTTTACCTTTATGTCAGCATCTAAAAATGTATGCTTGTTATCTGGTGAACAGATCTAAGGAATGCAGTGAATTGAATAGTTGCTGAATTGGGGGGGGCCAAAATTGATTGTTTGCTCCTCTTGCTAAAAAGAATGCTTCAACTTCTAATTCTGTTTGCAGCCTTTTTGGACTGGACTTTGATTCAATTAATAGTCTCTGATCTAAGCTACTCTTATTAAACAGTTGATTAACCATTAAGGCCAAAAACAAAAGCTATGTGAGAGGTGACCCTTCTGTTACAAGTAATGTTTGCTGTTTTGAGGTAGCCATGGGACAGCTAGGGGAGGGAGGAAAGAAAGTCAGTTCAGTTGAACCATTTTGTAATCCCTTCACACACATGAAGGTGACCCCTTGCTAGGAGATGGATTCTGTCCAATATTGGTCAGCTTGACTTTCCCAACTATATCAGTTCTTAACTTTATATCTGTGGCAATGGTGCATAGCTTTATCACTGCACTGAGGTCTATCCCCAAAACACATATGCTCATAGTTTACTCATGTTGATGGCATGAAGCTAGGGTTAGGAAACCCACCCCCCCCCCAGACATTTCACCAGTATTATCAAAAGTCTTTATTATTTCTTCAGCATTTCTTAAATGTTTTCCTGGATGAGATTTCGCAAATGTACATGATGCTTTGTAAGTGATGCTGTTGTCTGTCTTCAGCAGGCATTTTCAAGCTGTACCTATTAATCCACCCAATGGTTGTATTTGTATATAAACTTGCTTGATGCTACCAGTTTCAATAAGACTAATGTTTAGTACTAGGCAAACAGACATGAAATTAAGTACAGGATATATTTCTGCACAGCATAATTAGGACTGAATAGAAGACTGCAGATGAATAGTGCAAGTTTATAGATCATACTGTCTGAATTAGTGTTGCAGGTTAAGATATTTAAACACTGCTGATGTTCCTCTGAGAATACTTGCAATTTTATTTGTTCTCTTTATGAGAAATTGGTTAAAATACCCTACAAAATGTATCTTTCATTACAGAGAGTACAGAAAAAAAGATCCTTCCCTCTTATGCCATGTACAAACTTTCACATACTAAAGGGGAAAATATATACTAGGGCTGTGCTGAAATTTTGATTGGTATTTCAAACCAGAATTCTGATATTTCAGAGGAAAGAAACATTGTTCAGTGGCAGTTTGGTAAGGCACAAAGCAAAAATTAAACAGAACACAATTTTAGCATTTCCTTCATTTAAATATATTTTTTCTCAAAGAGTCATGGACACTGGCAATATGCAACAGATTGTTGGTATACCTGCATTGTTTTCAGAAGCTGATATGAAAAAAGTGGGGTGGCACAATTCTCACAGGGTTCAGATTTCACATCAAAACTCATCCTTTTGATGAAGTAAAACTTTTTTTTTTAATCAGTAGGCAAGTTTTGTGAAATACCAGTTTTTCAAGGTTGATTCATGATGAAAGTTGATGAAAAAGGTGATTTTCAACTTGAATTAAAATGAAACCCAAACTTACCAATCAGTTTCCTCTAAGCCACAGTGGAGTGGATCTAATTATTCTTCAACCATTCTTCAACCAGGTCCCTTCTTCCAACTTAGATGGCTCTCCCTCCAGTAGAACAGCAACTTAAGTGGGAGAAATGCTCCTTAGGCTGGAGGAAGGCTTTAAACTTTGCTTAGTGGGCTGATAAGATCGGGGTATGATCCACTTAGCATATGCTTTTTCATCATATACCTGCTTCTCAACTTGGCACCAATCGGCAGATGCAAAAACCTGCACAACACCCAGGGACAGGAGAGATGTTTCACAAACCCAAAGAAACGCCCAAGTTTGTAGAAAAATCTGAAAAATGGGGGGAAAACTGGGAGAGAGGGTTTAAACTCCTCTTTAAAAAGCAAGTTTTTTGTAGCAGCCCCAGTAGTACCTAACATTACATGGCCCTACCAATCCCCTCCTGTTACAGGGCCCTATCAGACAGTAAGGAAGCCAGGAGTAGAAGATGGGGCAAGAAGATGTGGGGCCACTAGACAAAGAGATGAGAAGGCACAGCAGTTGCAAAGGGTAGAGGGAGGGAGAGAAGACATGAGAGCCTTTCAGTCCTAAACCACCATAATCAGCTGACTGGTGTCCTTTGGAGGATGGCCGACAAGGAGGTGGAATGGGGAAGGGGGAAGAAAGTGTGCAACAGGAAAGTGGGACCCATGGGGAGAATGACAGGACTCTTGCTTCTCCTATACTATTTTACATGAGAATAGTGTGCAAAGAACATTCCTTCCCTTGAACTTGCTTTTCCTTCTCTGTATTCTTAATGACATGAAAAGCATCAGGTGCAGCCTAACCACCTCTACTCCCATAGCCATCACCATAATGAAATGAATGGATAACGTTTGTACAGGTATTTCCTACCCATGCCAGTCCAGGAATGGGAGGGAATCCTGTACTTTTACAGTACATTAAACAACAAACCCAGAGGTAGGCTATGCCCTCTCAGGTTTTCAGAAAACTCCACAGCTTTGTGTTCTCGATTTCAGATCAGTTTTCCAGATCAGCTCTTAGCTTCTTTGCCTTGTAGTGACTTCTATTTTTGGACACAAACAATGTTTTTAACATTCTTAGAGAGGTATAAACCAGTTAAACAGTATAAGCTGTTAAGGTCCAGAAATATGTGCATTCTAACTACCAGAATCTGCTAGTCAGAAGTTTAGAAATGATGAGGATGTGAATCAGAAGGAAAACAAAAGTGGAAACATTTTGCATAAGGAAAATGACTGAGTGCATTTAATGCTGAAACAAGACATTATTCTCTATTATTCATGGTTTGTGAATGTGGCATATCTGCTTACTAGCAGTTTTAATGTATATAACATATGTACAAAATAGATATGAAAATGTTCTTATTTAATTTATACATAAGAATTGCTCTATTGGCTTAATTCTAGAGAAGAAAAAGCTGTAACATCATAGAAACAAAAGCATGATATAGCATGCGGTCACAGTAGCAAGCACGAGAAAGAAAATTTGGATAAAATACTAATCTATATATATGCATATTATGCAAATATATCATACATTAATGTTTGATAATGTGAATGCATGTCTTTTTCTTGAAAAAAAATACAACTAGATTGCCTTTGTTAAAACAACTAACCCAAAGTTTCTTCTAGGATATCATTGGAATGTAACAAACTTCAAACCAGGATTATTATATCCTCTCTTAGTCGACATCTTGGTAATCTGTAGGCTCCTTGGCAAAGAGAAATTCAACTGAATTTATACCCTCTTCCCCAGAACTGATCTTGGGCTGCCTGCCCACTCCGTTCCAACATCTACTATAATAAGTAGGGTTCCAGCCCTATCCTGCAGAAGATGGGGAAGTAAAGCAGCAAGCACACCAATACAGAGGGAAATGAATGTGCCAAGATCTTCCACAGATTGAATCTCCCAAACTGAATCTCCCACATGTAAGAGTGAATTTGATAACTCTGATAAAGAAAAGATGCTTAAAATTTTCATGGAAGTTGAGTTTCAAACAGTATTACTGCAGCATTATTCTGTGGGGTATTACCCACTAAAACAGTGCATTAAGTGGTAAAAGCCCAAACAAAAACATTACATTGTCATGAAATGCTCACCAAAAAATATGTTCTTTTCATTGGTGAAAATATTCTTATGGTGAATGTTCTCAAAATCCAGAGAGCACGAAATGAAACCACCTCTTGATTTATATTTACCTGACTGCATAAGAGAAAACAAGTGATCCCTGAAAGTTCATATATGATAGACAACTTTCCCTATTACAATATATTAAACAAAACAAAAAACATTAGCAAATAAAGTTAATGAGGTGCAATGGTTTTAAAGTTGATGACAGTAAATATAATTTTTAACAAACAGTTAAGTAGTGTAAATGATAGTTTTTGTCAATGATATCACAAAATTCTAACTTAATAGAGAAGCACAGAGATCTGAAAAAATGTTCTAGTGGTCTTACACAACATTTGATTTTCTCAAGGCCTAACGTTTCCAGGACACCATTCTCTCAATTGTTTTTTAAAATGTACATTCCACTTTAAATTATCCATTAGGGTTTCCTATAGAGCGGGAAGGGGAGGGGGGAGTGTGTGTGTGTGTGTGTGTATGTATATATATATTTTATATATAGTGTATATGTGTATGCACAATGGGTATAATACATATTCTTTCACAATATATGTACACGCTTAAACAGAGTTTATATATATTATATATATTATAGTGTAAAAGTTCATATGTACATATATAAAATAACAGGCAGAATAGTATTTCACTTGTTGAAGTCTCTTTTAAAAAAGTAAAGTCAATTCAGTTGACATAATATAGCCAATAGATTAAGTTGAAAAGAGAAAATGTGAAAGGAAACACCATCCTTGACCATCTGTCTATGGAATTCACATCTGTTAGGTCAGGTATTTTTATCTTTAGCTGTGAAGATCTCCTTCGTAAATGACCCTTCTTAGCATGGGTGCCAGTTCTGTCGAATGTACGCCTTCCCAGACTTTCTCTGTGTAAGCTCTGTTTTCTGTATTGGATACCTGAGTTGTCAAAGGATATTGTTGAATTCTGAGGATCAGTGACACTTGTGGTGACCTCATTGCTTGCAACTTCATTGTGAATTTCAAGAGATGTTAGCAAAATGTTCCCATGCATATCCACCTAATTAGAAACAAATTCTCAATGAGAGAAATTCATATACACAAATCAAAATACTTTTGCTAGTTCATAATCAGAAAGCGGGATTTATCTACAGGCTTATAATACAATTATTGCTCATGAAAACTAATTTTGGGATACTTACAGTTCAAGAGCACAGGCAAGGAATTCTACTGTCAGTATTGCAAGCACTTGTCCCACTTAAATTAATCAGCTTGTTACCTGTATTTCTGTAGATATGGACAAAGATGCGTCCCAATCTTATACAAAGAAAATGGAATAATCTAAGCATCTTCTTTATCCTGGGCCCACTCAGCATAACATTTTAAGATAGACAATGTTAAATGCTCTAAAGTGCAGTATTAATGAAGTTCATAATTAGTACTATAGTTTCTTAAACTTTTAAACCTTGATCCCCTGAACCATTTGAAGAACATTCTGTTCCCCTGCCAACATCAACAGTCTTTTCCACAATTACAGAGGTTCTCATATTCAGTTGCATACAATCTGCTGCTGCTGCATGAGGAAAAAACTGTAATACCCAGAGGTCATTTCGGGGGGGGGATCGCGGGGGATCGCAGTTACCCTGCCTGCCTGGGGCCAGGGAGGGCCTTTGCGGGGCTTCATTGCACTCCCGCTGGCCTTGCAGGTTCACCACCGGGCCCCTCATGGGGCTCGGCAGTGGAGCTGCAAGGCCACTGCCGGCAGCCGGGACCGTTGGGGGTGGGGTGTGTGGCCTTATGACACACTTCCAGTGATGTCAGGGGGTGTGGCCTTATGACACACTTCCGGTGATGTCAGGGGGCGTGGTATATGCTAATGAGTTATGCTAATGAGTTCCCCTAGCTCTTTTTCTATGAAATGACCCCTGGTAATACCTATAGTCAGGTACTAATCTATTGCTGCTATTAGAAGATAAGAACTAGAGCAAGAGAACTCTGATTCCTCTGAAGGCACACAGAGGGAAGTTTTGATTACATAAAAGCAGCATCACTTCTTCCATTTACTTTTCCTCAGACTTGCTTTGGACAATGAAGCAATGAAAATAAAAACACACACATCTAGGGTTGCCAGCTGTGGACTGGGAAATACCTGGAGATTTTGGGGGTGGAGCCTGGGGAGAACAGGGACTGGACTTGTGAGATCTGGACTAGTGAGGTGAGGAAAGACTCACATTCCTCAGTTGCCAGTCTTTCCTTAGAACTTTTTTCCCTTTCTTCAAGTATCCTGGACCCCACACCAGGCAGGCACCACCATGGTTTGAAAAACCACTGTATATAGCTGAAGAGCTAACATGCCTTGCTCACTGAAATGTATTTGAATAAAATGTATTTGCATAAAGCTTTTGTTTCACTTAAAAAATTGAACTAGAGACGTCTTTGTACACTGGCGATTCCCTAAGGGATCTCCACCCCATTGTACGCTTTATATTTACTTACTTACTTCATTTATAGTCTACCTTCCTTGAGACTCAAGGTCATTCAAAAAATTCTTGCAGTAAGAGGTAAGACCCATCACAGAGGGAAAAAGACTATGCTGTTCCTCCTCTCCATATGCACCACAATGTGCTGCTAGTCCATAACTGCAAACAAGAAGTACATGCCTGCCTCCCATCTACATTTCCTTTTAACTACATGCAATTTGTTCTTGTTCTATGTATTTAATTATACAATATTTGGTCCACCTAAAATAAATGTATGCACAATATAGTCAGCTACAAACAAGGACTGGGTTATCATGAGAGTGTGAACTCCCATACAGGGAGAAAAATTCACTTATTTCTTGCTATAATATCAACCATTACCTTTTTTAAAAAAATCTCACATTTGCTGGGATTTTCTATTTAGTAGCAACAGATTTTGTGCTGTTATGCTATGGAAAAGTTAGCAAAATACACAAATACAGAATAGGTGCCCACAGGCCTGTAGCTAGAGACTTTTTGGTGGGGGGCATGGAGGGAGTACTGCCAACATCACACACAAAAATTTAAAAGATGCCTTCCAAGTAAGGACTCCAATCTGGCCTGGAGCATCTACAGGTCCTGCTGGCTGCTGGAAAGGGGGTGGCGCTCAGCTTGTTGAATCATGAAGGCTCCCTTGGATCCTGTGGTTGGCCAGCTGGCCCGCCTCCTCTAGAAACATCCAGAAAAGCAGAAATCATCTGGAGTGGGGAAAAGAGTAGGGAACCACAAGCTGCCCTGGTCATTTTCACCTGCGATTGACTGGAGGCTCTGGCTCTTGGGGTGGGGACTGCCCAACCCCAACTGCTTACTGTAGAGGCCGTGATCCCTGGCTCAATTCCCTGGGAGTCAGTCCTGGCAAAACCAACTACTTGGCTGGCCCAGAGCTGTGAAAGAAAAGTGGCTGAAAGTTTCATGGGCATTGCAAATTCAAGAGAGGGTGTTGTCCCATGGGCCCCATGCTAGCTATGGCCCTGGGTGCCCACTATATTTCACAATTATAAAACTACTGTTCATTTTAATGCATAGGGATTGTGTCCATTGACAGTGTGTGGGGGAACTCAAAGTAATGTAACAACTATCTCTTAAACATTTTGATTTAGCAGATACTGAAAAGGGTAACTTTTCTTGTGTGCAGCCAGTTTCAACACACATTTTATAATAAGAAATTGCTAGAAGGCCAGCTTTACTGGTATGTAATTCATGTCCCCTGAATAATTTCAGGCCCATTTAAATCTCTGCTTAATATGCCATTAATTTTAAGAGGCACTTTAAAAAGCAAACCTTTTGCTAAGGATTCTGGAATTGCTCTCCAAAAATGTAACTGGGTACAATCCATAATTTGTTGAGTGTTATATTTAACATTTCACTTTTTAATGCACAAGACATCTTTTGGTCATCCAAAATTGCTTCCACTGTACTTGAATTTAAATGGCAGTCCTGAAGTATAGCGAAATGGGAGTGTCTGTGATTCTTTATCTATCATGAAAAGATCCTCTAAAACAATAATTTTAAAAAAATAAGCCAGGCCCCATTAATTAGATGTAGGAGGCTCCCGCATGGAGTGAATGCTGAGAAGAAAATACAGAAGAAACTGAAGGACTTCATGTACAAGAAATAGGGCATGCGACATTCTACTTGTACTCAGTTTTCCCTTAGAAAAGTGTTGCCCAAAACACTTGGATTTCTGCTTTTAGTGCAAATACAGTATTTTTCGAAGGTTTGAAGAAACATATTTTTGACATGGTGCTCATGAAATGTACTTCTTCAAAAGCTCTTGCTAGTTTCAGGAAGTTCCAGGGCTGCGCTCACAAATTAGGTCATATCAATCGGATCGTTTTTGGCTAATGGCACATGAGATTTCTAATCAGCCCTGTTAGCTTCCTGCTATTTTGTATAGGCCTGTGCTGACTATGGACAAGGTGATACTATGTTCTGAACTCTGCATCCATAGCCACCAAAAAAACTAATACAATTCAGTACTAAACATGAACTGATGCCAATTTCAGACGAGTATTTGGCTGCATTTAAAAGTCATCTGTCATTGACTCACCTTCCCGTTTCTCTACATTTTAATCCTAAATAACGGACCATGTCAAAATCTGACAGAAAGCCAGTATGTATACAAAGTCCTAACTAGGGTTGCCAATTCCAGCTTGGGATATTCCTGGAGATTCGAGGGTAGTTCCTGAGGAAGTTCAGTGGGGATATAATACCACAGAATCCATCTTCTGAAGATGCCATTTCTCCCAAGAGAACTGATCTCTGTAGTCTGGCAACCGTACTTAAGACAGCTTTCACAAAACAGCACAATAGGACAATCGAACTACTGTTCTTGTAAACCAGTCTAGACTACAATTTAACCTGAGGCATGACTGAATTTTCCAAACAACTCTAAAGTAAGGCATCTCTGAACATCCCTAATAGATTAATGTCTAATCTCTTCTGGGAAATTTTTGAGGATACAGATGTCACACTTTCCCTAAACAGTTTGTTCCTTTTGTTTAATCTAATTATGGCCCCTGCCACACGGGCAGGAAACTGCAGAGGAGAAGTGTGGCTGTTTGCCCCGGGGCAAACTAACATGCAGTAAAGCGATCAGACCTACTGTGGAGGTTCTGTGGAGGTACTGTGGAGGTTCCATGGCAAGGGAGAGGTGCCGATCACAACACACGCCTGCGCGCAATGAAGAAGCGCGCGGCGCGGCGAACTGGTTTTCTTTTTTTGTGTACACTACGAATGCGCATGCTCCGTTGGGTGCGTGTGCGCATCCACGGAGACGTGGGGAAAAAAAAAACCCTTTTCCGCAAGGGGACATGGGCGGGCGCCGGATACCACCGGAAACGCGATCAGACGCCCGCCCTTGCCCCGCAGTTTCTGGAAACTAGTGCCTCCAAGGTACTAGTTTTTTGCTGCGCTTTTTCGGCAGGAAGCCTCAGTTGTGCCACGGAAGCGCTACGCTTCCCAGATGTGCTGGTGAGATCGCGACCGGAAACTCCGCTTGTCTTCCGTATCTCTTGCGTGGCTAATGTTGCGTGTGACCGCAGCCTATGTTTCTTTGTTACTCATCTATATATCTAATACCCAAGTCGCCCCGCCTGTGCGGATCGCTAAATCTGCGCTCCGGGGCGACCTGGGGGGCAGGGAGAGTTTTGTGCACTCTTGGGGCAGTCCCCAGGGGTGCACAAAAATCTAAGAACTAAAAAAAATTATCCCCGAAAGTGTCAGAGCGTTCCGTGCGCATGCGCATGGAACGCTCTGCGGAGGCCGCCACCGCCATTTGGAAGGCGAGCGGCGAGCAGGGGGGGCAGAGGGGTGAGCGGCTCGGCCCTCGGCTCGGATATAATGCCATAGACTCCAACCTCCAACCAAACCATACATGGAGGAGAGAGAGAAAGGGGGGGCAGAAGGGAGAAAGAGTATGAGAGAGGTAGGGGGAGACAGGAGGAAGCAAAGGCGTGAGGAATAGGATAACCATCCCGCAAGTTTCTTGCGGGTCTCCACTTGTACTGTCTGATAATCAAAGACAATAATTTTAGGAAGGATGGATAGCAAATAAGAAGATACTGTATTTTTAAAAAATCTTATTTTTCCACATTAAATATATTCTGCATTGTGATTATCTGATTATTTGCTTTTATTTATTTAATTAATTAATTTTGGGGATTTTTATTCTGCCCTCCCCAAATGGGCTCAGGGTGGATCACAACAAATCAAGTCAAAGACTCGTTACAATAAAATCACATTAAAATCACAAAAACAATAACATTGGTAGCAGCAATATAAATCTGTTGGGGCCACATTTTGGAATCAGATGGGCCCTTTCAGCAGGTTGGGAACTAAAGCAGGGAGGCCAACTGAAGTGTTCACAAATATTCAATAATTATAAAGCAAGAAGAACAAATATTTAACAATTAGAGAGCAAGATGATACAGGCAGCCGGTTAACAATCCCATTTCAAAAATAATCTTCATAATCCAGAAACTCCATAGGTGAAATGAGTTGCAACTGACTTGAAATTTGGACAGGCTTTTGTCAACTATTTGGTGACTGGCAACTACACAATTTCAATGCTATGAAGTAACCTGATGAATATTGACTTCCAATGTAATTTATTCTAGTAGGTTTGACCTTTTCTGCTATTGCACAACTCATTTCACCAAGGGAGCTTCTAGATTATTAACTTCAGACCTGATGAAGTTTATTTTTGAAATGGGATTGTTAACTGGCTGCCTGTTATCATCTTGCTCTCTAATTGTTGGATATTTGTTCTTCTTGCTCTATAATTGTTGAATATTTGTTGTTATTGTTTATGTGTATCATTTATGTTCCTTGGATATTGTTTTTGTTCACTCTAATACATTACTCTAGAATTTGAGCAGTGTCAGTAAATAGTCACATAAAGCAGAGGTTTAAAACAGTTTATTTATCTGTAAAGATAGTTTTACAGCTGATTTAAAAATCTAAAGGAGTCATTCTTACTAATTGGCTCAATAGCCAGAACCAGAGACACAACATTTTTTCCCGACAGATAATTATTGTTTCCAATAAAAATGGAAAGGGGAATGAAAAAACATTTTAGTTGAAGACTATGGGACAGAGACATCTGCGTGTATATGTATATTCAGGATAGAATGGTGATATCAATTTCCCTTCTAGCATGTACATAATCCACAGAGGACGCAGAACTTTTAAATTTCTGTGTGGGACTATGCAGGTTTAAGTGAGATTTAACAAATTGTCAATTGTTTTTAAGAAATAAATTTAACTTACAATGAGGTTTGGTTTATAGGACTGTTTAAAAAGACAGAGGAAAAGCAAGTTTACACATGCATTTTAATTATTTATCAATAATATCAAAAATAAAATCAGTAAATAAAATAAGTATTAATAAAGTCCCGCCTCAGCTGCCCATGAAAGCACTGACTCAAGCAAATTCATGAATTATAATTCCATAAAGCAATGTGTGTAATCTAGATCTTTTCACCGCCAATTAGACTGAGATCTTAATGCATGTAATGAAGCTTTACTTTAATCTACATGCATATTTATCCCTCAGTAAGAATGTTCCCAGGCAGCAATTTCTCCAGGAGAAAAATTATTAAAGTAACGTTTAAAAGATATGCCTCACTTTATTAATCAGAAATATGCTAATACACACAGCATTGTAAGCAATACTGTGAATTTGGCCACATGCCAGAGTAACAAGACCAATTCATAACAGCTGACAGACACATGGAAAGCAGCATGCTCCAGTGTTCCTTCTGAGACATTTTCAACACCAAAACTTTTTTCAAGTTGTCAAGAATTTGTTCAAATAAATGTCCAGATATCAATTGTTTTTGATATATTATTTGTGTATAGTGTCGATCTTTTAGGGAGCACAGCACTGAAGGTAATACATGTTGTTTGCTGTGCTCTCAAAACAAGTTAGGCAAATTTGCATTGCAGAATGCCTTCCTTCACAGTATTAACCTATAATATTTGCAGGGCACATATCTAGTCTGCTTTTTTCAGTTCTTTCATATTAACAACACACATTTTTATGGAATGAACTTTGGGGAACATAGACATTGTATATTTCTATGATCTATAATAATCTATTATAATAAGATAATAGAATACTATCTATTGCTGTACAATAAATTACTGGGGGGGGGGGGCTGAAAATGAAAAATTCTGCCTTGGTTACTCTGACTAGATCTTTCCTGAAAATGACATTTTCTCATAAGGCCATTAGCTACTGCATTATAGTTCAAGGGGACAGGCTGAAGGAATCTGTGTAGTTTTATGCTGAAAGATGACCGGCAGCCTAATTATTTTTTTATTATACCAGCTGGACTTTAAAAATGTTCTAGATAGGGGCATCACTTACAGCTGAACTTGAGGTGTAATAGTTAAAACTGGTGAGAACAATCCATTTTAGTTCACTTTAGAAATATTCCTCAACTAGGGAAATCAGATATCCATCAAGGCACTTGATAATAAGCATATTTTTTTCAATTTTTCTCATTATGAAAACTGTCAGTTAATCTACCCAGATAGTTAATCTATCCAGTTATGTATAAAATGTATTAATAAATACCTAATGATTTACGTATAACCTGTGTATAACCAAACATTGCTCCAGTTATTAAAATTCTCCGTGTGGTAACACCACACAACACCAATTCCATTTCCCACAAGCATTAACAATGCAGAACTTGTGAACCTCACACATATTTCAGATGAACAATGACCCAAATAAAAATCTAGAGTAGCAGAAGCCTTGTTTACTTTCTGTTGCTTTTACCATCATAGCTACCACTGAGGATAAGAACATAAGAGAAGCCAATGTTGGATCAGGCCAATGGCCCATCCAGTCCAACACTCTGTCACACAGTGGCCACAAATACTAGGTGCCATCAGGAGGTCCACCAGTGCGGCCAGGACACTAGAGGCCCTCCACTGTTGCCCCCCCTCCAAGCACCAAGCATCACTGTGAGGCAAAGACTGAAAACGTATCATCTAACTGAAACACAAAATAATTATTCCTCGTAGTCCATGGCTTATAAATAATAAATGCCAATGCATGCTTGTGGAAGAGGCCCTATCAGACATCAAATGTGGGACCAACCCTAGAAGGAGGAGAATAATTTAGGTGCAGTGATAACTTCTGAAGAAGTAAGCGGTGAGTCATGAAAGCTCATAGGCTACCACAAATTTTGTTAGGCTCTAGACATATGCTATTTATTGGCCTACTGATCACTGACTTTTCTGGATTCTCTATCAGTTGCTAGATGACACACATCTAATTTAAATCAGTTCTCAAAAAATGAATCATGGGAATAGTAGTTCTGTGATGGGAACTAAAAAACTAATAGTAGCCTCACAAAACTACAGTTCCCAGGTTTCTTTGGGGCCACTAAACATGTTTAAATTTGTAGTCCTGGAAGAATAAAATGCAAATTCTTTATCCAACCATAGAGTACATGATTCTCCATAAAAAGGGGGGGGTGCATTTAGGATTGCCAGGTCCCTCTGAGCAGCCAGCAGTGGATAGAACATGCAGTTACCAGAAGCAGGGAGGAACAGCAAGCATTTCAGTGACATGCCTACGTGACCTGGAAGTGACACAGACACACTGGGGGCAACACTCTGGGTTTTGGGCAAAACTCAATGGTAGAGTTTTTGCCCCAAAACCAGAGCATCGCTCCAACGTCCTGACATCACTTTTGGGTCACGTGGGCAAGTCACAGAAATGCCAGCCATTCCTCCCTTTGGGGGAGGTAATTCCCCCCACCAGTCAGCTGGCCAGCAGTGGAGGTGGGGCCTGGCAGTGGGAGACCTCCTCCTCCACTGGACTGTCTTGAATCCCTACGTGCACTGCAAACCCATTTTCTCCCTCTCTATGGGTCAGATCCAACACAAGATTTCCACTTGCAGTAGAGCTCTCGAGCAAGCAGAAGCACAAGAAAAAGTCTGCGGTAGCCACTTGAGCAAAATCAGACTCATTATATCTCCAATTATGCAAGATCTTGTGCAGCCAGTTTCTGAGTACTACATTATAGGGATGAAAGGGCTATGTGTTGCACAACATCTTTTGTATGCACTAAGCCTGTTAATGTTTCTTGTGCACTTCTGGATCCAAGCCTATATTTCACAAAGCTTGGACATTTCCACAAAATGAGGTTCAGACACACCTTGAAGGATTCTGTTGACGAAACTTAAGAATAAAACTTAGAGTACTGTCATCCCATATGTTTATAATACTCTCTCATACTGCTGTTAGATAATTAATATTTATCGTTTATCACCAGCACTTTATGAATTCTTTGTGAATTATTTATAATTGAACTGTTTTTAGATGATTTTATGTGGACTTTAAGTGTTATTTATGTATTAACCAGTGTAAGCCGCCCTGAGCCTGCTTTGCAGGGAGGGCGGGGTACATATTAAATAAATAAATAAATAAATAAATAAATAAATATATATATATATACACACACCCACACACATATATATATACATATATATAAATTATTCAGATAGTAGCCATTTGATTTCAAAGGGTAGTGAGGCCAACCTGGCAGGATCAGGATGGCAGTCAGTTAAACCCTGACTAAACATTCAGGGACCGGCATACCTTCGGGACCACTTGTCCTGGTATGTCCCCCTTCAGGACCGCCTGTCCTGGTATAGCCCTGGCCCGGGCTGGTGGAACACTCTTCCAGGAGAGATCAGGGCCCTATGGGATTTGGTACAATTCCACAGAGTCTTCAAAACAGAGCTGTTCCACTGCGCCTATGGTTGAGGACAGTACTGGACCCCTAGCTGATAGGCTACAGCTAGTTTTTCGCCTCCTCCCTTCCCCTCCTCCCTTCCTTCCCTCCCTTCTTCCCTTCCTAGATGACTGCTTATTGCCCACCTGTACAAGTTTTTATGCCATCTTGAATGTTACAGAAATTGTTTTACTGATTTTATTGTATTTATGGACTGATTAATTGTATGTTGCATTTTAGAAGGTTTAAATTGTATATCCAAATTGTATATAAGAGGTTGTCACCCACTCTGAGCTGGGCTCAGGGAGAGCAGGATATAAATTTGATTTTAAAAATAAAACTAAATAAACGCTGGGATTTCAACAACATCAGGAGTTGCAACAAGAGGCTGTGCAGATTTTGGCATGTGTTCAGTAGGTGTGGAGAGAATCACGCCAGGTCAGCCTGCTGTAAAGCAAGAGGCAGTCAAGGACAAGGTGATAATAGGGGTGACCATCATGGGGTGACCAGATGGGGCTGGTGATGGACTTCAAAAAGGCACCCAGTCCAATTCAGCTTGAGCTGCTGTTATGTTGGATACACAGATACCCAAAGCGGGGGAGGGAGTTGAGCATTTAGCTAACAGTTTTAGGGAAGTCTTCCAATTTCCATATTCTAGGCCCTGCCAGTTCTTTAAGGCAAAAAACTTAAAGTCAGTATTGGTTTTGGAACACGTGGTAGCAAGCAAATTATTGAAAGAGAAGAAAGAGGGCAGGATTGTGGGCCCCTTTCCAGTTTTGTTGCTTGTCTCTTTACATATTTCCCCTCTGGGGGTTGTGCCCCAAAAGGCACCAGGAGAATTTAGGATTATTTACCACTTGTCGTTACCAAGTGGGGAATCAGTTAATGATGGCATTCCAGACAAGCTATGCACAGTCCGCTATGTATCTTTCGAATTGGCCGTAGAAATGGTTAGATCATGTGGTAAGGGAGCCATGTTGGCAAAATGTGACTTAATGTCAGCCTTTCATTTGCTGCTCATTCACCCGTGAGATTTTGGGCTTCTATGTTTTCAGTTTCGGGCCCAGTTTTACTTTAACAAGGTAATTCCCATGGGGTGCTCCATATCCTGCTCTGCCTTTGAGAGATTTAACACCATGTTGGAATGGGCCTTTTCACAGAAAGCTGGGTCTGAAAAAGTCACACATTATTTAGATTATTTTCTTTTTTGCAAGCCTGGTAGGACAGGGGAGTGTGCTTGGTTATCAGTTATTGAGATTGATACATTAGTGGAGGCTTGTAGATTGCTTGAGGATAAGATTGAGAGGTGCAGGTGAATTATTGCAGGGCTTACGTGGGCAAAAAAAAAAAAAGTGACCCTAAAGCAGTTGCAAGTTGTATTCGGGCATTTGAACTTTGCATGTAAGGTGATAAGTGCCAGGCAGGGCCTTCCCTGGATATATGGCTGATGCTACTAGGAGAGCAAAAAAGCCTCATCATCTGATCAGAGTATCTGGTGCGATGAAGGCAGATGCTCATACATGGCTAGCCTTTCTAGCAGAGTTAATGGGATATCTTTATGGAGACAGCAATGGCTCCTAGGGCACGATTTTCAGATTCAAACTGATACTGCAGGGAGTTTAGGTTTTGGGGTTTTATTTTCGGGGCCACTGGTGTGCTCAATGGTGGCCACAATGATGGGAACAAGAGGGTATTGAGGAACCTAACCTTTTTGGCGTTGTTTCCCATTGTTGTGGCTGTGCGCACTTGAGGGGAGCAATTCAGGGATGCTGTAGTTTTGTCCTGATGTGATTACCAGGTGGTAGTCCAGGTGGTGAATAGTCAGTCCTCCAGGAAACCTCGAGTCATGCACTTAGGTTATTCATTTTGAAATGCTTAGAACTTAATATTTTGTTCAAGGCAAGGCATATACCCAGTCTAGATAACAGTACTGCTGATGCACTCGTTTCCAGGAGCAGCATTTTCAAGAGCTGGCACCAGGCATGGACTGGGGCCTGACACTGATGCCAGCCAAGCTTTGGCATCTTGGGAGCCTAAAGCGGGCTGGCCAATAATGGCCTTATTGGTGACAGGCACAAGGATGGCCTATGAGAAGCAACGTAAGGAGTTCCAACTTTTTCACACCTGGAAGGTTTAGAGCAGATTTGACCTTTGCCTGTGAAACATATTCAAAGATTTATGATTCACTTGTAGGACAAGGATTTGGCATCTAGAACAAATTAAAGGTTATCTAGTAGCATTCGTATTTTCAGATAGGGCAGTAGCTTTTAGGGACAATTCTGGAGATTTTAGGCTTAGGTGAATGTTAGGGGGTTGGTTGCAGGAACAGCCATGCGCCAAAGCGGCACAAAATCCCTCCAGAGAATATGTGTACTTTGTTGGTAGGATACAGAAACCGTTGTGTGGATTTGTATGACTTTTCCAAGCTGCTGCTTTGACAGCATTTTATGCTGTGCTTAGGATCAGTGAGTTGCTGGCAGCATCATGTTGGGATGTTTCCCAGACAGCTCTGCAAGTTGAGGATTTCAAGCTGGCTGAGGGTGAGGTCTGATTGTTCCTATGTAAATCCAAGACTAATCAGCATGATCGGGCGCCACTGTGGTCCTTTGGACCACAGGTAACTGGAAAAGAAAGTCAAATATTTGGGTATTAATGCTACAGCAAAATGTAGTTCCTTGATGAAAGATAATTATAATAAAGTGTATAATAAAGATCTTAAAAAAGATTTAGAGAAATGGGAAAAGCTGCAAGAATCACTAATGGGCAGAATAGCTATTTTGAAAATGAACATTTTACCATGTTTCACGTTTTTATTCCAGACCCTGCTGATATATATTAAACAAAACTTTTTTTGATGAACTGAATAAACTGACACAACATTTTATATGGCAAGGGAAAAAGCCAAGAATTAAATTGAAAGCCTTGCAAGATGAAAAAGATAATGCTGAATTTGGAGTACCAGACTGGAAGAATTATTATAGGGCAGCAAGTTTGATTTGGTTGAGAGAATGGATTTTACTTGAAGACCATAGGCTGCTGACTTTAGAAGGGCACGACTTAAAATTGGGATGGCATGCTTATTCTTATGGTATGGAAAAGCTTCTGGACGTAAATATTGTAAAAATCATATGATAAGAAGATCACTACTGACAACCTGGGAGAAGATTCGTCTGCTGATATACACTAAAATTCCAAGATGGGTATCTCCAGTGGAAACTTTTTCTCAACCAATTTTGACCTCAAAACAAGCAGTTATTAGATACACAGAATTGTTAGATGATCGAAATAATTTAAAATCTCAGGAAGAATTAAATACAAGGGAAATAAACCTAGATTGGTGGACTAGAGTACAAGTGGAATCTAGATATAGTAAAGACAGACAGATGGATTCTATTTAGAACAAGGTGCATTTGAAAAATTATTATGCACTTCCAGAGAGAAACTTATTAAGAAAATGTATGGTATGCTGATGCAATTGAAAATGCAGGATGAAATAGTTAAAGAATGTATGATCAGATGGATGCAAATGTCGGTTATAACATAGATCTGTTACAATGGAGAAAAATATGGAAAGTAAATATTAAGTTGACTAAATCTGTTTCATTCAAAGAACATTTATATAAAATGTTTTATAGATGGCAACTAATCCCAGTTAGGTTAGTTAAAATGTATAAAAACTTGAGTAACAGGTGTTGGAAATGTAACAATCATGTTGGATCATACTATCATATGTGGTGGACATGTAAAAAGGTTCATAAATACTGGATTGGAGTACATACTTTCTTACAGTCAGTGTTGAATATTACAATACCTTTTAAGCCAGAGATATTTCTGTTAAACTGTTTACCAGATGACCTAGATAAGAACCATAGATACTTTATTTTACATGTCATAACAGCAGCCAGAATTCTATTTGCAATGACATGGAGGACATTGAAGACCCCAACGCTGTATGAGTTAATAATGAAGATTATGGAATGCGCTGAAATGGACAGATTGACAAATATATTAAAAGGAGGAATGGAAGAAGAATTTATGGGACCGTAGAGGTGTTTTATGACTGGCTAAAACTTAAGTACTGAGAATATAAGAGTAAATGAAGATTCATAAGAATGATGGATATAGTAGCTGTGAAGCTCTAAGGAAAAGATTTGCATTCAGAATGTTAAGTTGGATTTTTTGTATATATGTTTCTGTATCTTTTCTTTCCCCTTCTTTCTTCTTTCCCTTTTTCTGTGCATAAACTAATACAACTCTTTTTTTTTAAAAAAGGACCACAGGTGACACCCAGCTATGCTCAGTGCAAGCACTGTCTGAGTTCTTGGTGATCAGGGGCTCCTGCTCGTGCTTATCTTTTCCAGCATGCCAGGGGTGCCCTGCTTACTCAATTCCAGTTTTGGATGGTGACCACAGGTGTTTTGGCAGCACCATGGTTACTGGCAGTTGAGTATGGCACTCATTGTTTCCTCATAGGTGTGGCTTCTATGGCGGCCAGCTCAAGGGATGTCTGACCTAGTGATTCTAAGAACTGGGGAGAGAAAAAAGCTTACAAGTTATATATTAGGTAAGCAGCTTGATTTTATTTTTCAGGCTGCAGAATACCAAGGAGCTCAGTCAGAGTGATGATACTGGGATATTCCATCGTATTCTGGGCCAGCAAACAGGCTGCCGGCAGTGGTATTGGTACACAGCTTGGATCTTACTGGCAGTTATGGCACTCATTGTTTCCTCATAGATGTGGCTTCTATGGCAGCCAGCTCAAGGGATGTCTGACCTAGCGATTCAAAGAACTGGGGAGAGAAAAAAGCTTAGAAAATATATATTAGATAAGCAGCTTGATTTTATTTTTCAGGCTGCAGAATACCAAGGAGCTCAGTCAGAGTGATGATACTGGGATATTCCATCGTATTCTGGGCCAGCAAACAGGCTGCCGGCAGTGGTATTGGTACACAGCTTGGATTACACCCCCTCGCCAGTGTGCTGTGGCATGGCAGAAAAGAGATGTTGTGGAACCAGCTCCTGCCTTCTCTTCACCTGGTTACGAGAGAGGGCAGTTGTCCTTAGATCCTGGTGTTGCACTTGGTTGAGAATGACCTCGTACAAACCCAGGGATTCATGCTTAAGCACAGAATAATAAGAGATTTGAATAGGGTCAGGGAGTTAATACTGGGTGTCATGATTGTTTGGTCTATGCTTTTGCAATGGTCGGTTTGGAAGGGAGCAATCAAGAGCCCAAAAATCAAAAAAGCATGGCACAAAGTAGACTCAGCCGTGCAGAGGGCTGTTTTGGCTGGAAGTGGGCTTACATCCCACATCAGACAAAGATTCAATATGCCTCAGTTATTTAGGAATTATCAGGTCCCTCTCTCTCCATCTCTATACAGAGGGATGCAATTTGTACTTAGCTGATCTGCATCAGGGCCTGTGTGAAGTTATAGACTTCAGGGGGGGGCAAGGGGTGTTAAGCAAGGCTAACCCAGTTGTTTGGTAGGAATAGGGCAGGTTACTCATTTAGGTAGGGATAAGTGGTGAGCACCCTGAGCCATCATGTCCTCATGTCCTCAACAGACCATCACTGGCTTGACAGCAGGATGGGCTTATGAAGGAGAGCCTTTGGAACTCAGCATCATCTTCCTGAACCTGGTAGACGTTTTATGGCACATCAGGGTAGGGGGCTGGCAGTAACCGCTGGCCAAGTTTGGAGCCAGGGTGGATTTGCCAGAAAAAGGCAGCCATGGACAGGTATTAACTTAATTAATTGATGGTGTAGGTCAGCAAATTTAAATTAACTAGTTATACGCAAGCTGTTATTCTTGTGTCTTTATTTAGGGCATTGGGGCAAGTGATAACAGTGGAAAAAGGATTTTTGGTGCCTAAACAAAAACCTCTCCCCCTAAACTATTAAGTACCCTATACTTCAAGCATACCAAGGACATGCAAATAATGGGAGGAGAAATTCCTAGGACTGAAAATATATTTTACCCGTGATGCCAAAAGTTTGAAACCTGGGATAAAGAGCTTTTCAAACAACAAATATTTTGCAGCTTTCCAGAACAATGTTTTATAGAAGTTCTCATCCTGAGAATTTTTGTATTTACAACCATATCTGCCCTTCGGGTATTTTATATTACTAAGAATATATTCACAAAGTATGAAGTATCTGAAACATATTTGAAAACAATGTGGCTGTAGTTTTCCACACAATGGAGCAATCCTACCAAACTGAGGACAATACTAAACAATACTGTCTCCCAGTTTGCCCTGGGGGCATGATGCCATTTTAGATCCTATTTCTTTTTTACTGCAAAAAAGGCTATGAGGGCTCATCATCCCCCTGTGTCATGGCCCCCAGCTGGACTGGGCCCTTGTGACATTTTTTTAAGAATATAAAAACCAGGATGTAAAATGGTGCTGCATCCCCATGGCAGACTTGGGGATCTGGTATTGTCTAATTTGCCCTGAGCAGTGTATTGCATTACACAGCCACAGACAATACAGTCATAAAGATAATGTGAAGAATCCTACCCGGTTGCTTTCAAACTTAGAACGATCATTGTTCGCTTTGGCTGTCTTTTCAGCAAGCTTCTTCTGTCTTTGCGGGCCTTTTCCAAAGAAGATGTAGTTGACAAAGGCATATTCAAGTAAGGCCAAGAAGACAAATACAAAGCAGCCCATTAGATACATGTCAATGGCTTTGACATAGGGGATCTTAGGCAAAGTCTCTCTGAGATGAGTGTTGATAGTTGTCATAGTAAGCACGGTAGTAATACCTAGGGGGAAAAGAGAGTGAGAAAAGAAAGTCTGTGTTTCAAATGTCATGATTTACCATCATAGAGTATTCTTAAAGCTATTTCAGGAGTCAATGAAACTGGTGTAAATCCAAATAATAATAAAAAGGGCAAAAAAATTAGCATGGCTTTGTAAAAAAGCATACAAATGTTTTATCTGCCTTTTTTTTTTTACGCCTGCACTGTTAAGACCAAAGTGATTTGGAATAAGGTAGGAATAGATTCTGTGGGTATGGCATAGGGTTTCCAGGTTTGGGTTGGAAAATACCTAGAGACTTTGGGAAAGGATCTGGGAGATAGTGGGATTTGGGGAGGGGAGGGGCCTCAGCATGGTACAATGTCATCGAGTCCACCCTTCAAAGCAGTCATTTTCTCCAGGAAAGCTGATCTCTGTCAGCTGGAGATCAGTTGTAAAAGCAGAAGATCTCCAGGCCCCACCAGGAGGCTAGCAACCCTAGTATGGTGCCGGAGAGTATGTTCCCAATATAACTACATGTAGTTTACTATAAAACTAATTTGTTCACCTAAAAGAAGTGGCTTCCCCTTAGTCAGCCATGCTTCTTCTTGCAACAGGACAGAAGTTAGCAACTGTGTGACATTATCTGCTGCTGGGGATTCCTCAAGCAACACAAAGGAACAGAGCTTGTGAAGATTGTGAATTGATTATTCCAGAAATATAAAGTAGACTATAATCAACATAAAACTGATTGGATGAACCGACCTGTTGCTGTACTCTAGATGATATAAATATGAGTAGTGTTGCTTAGAAGCAGTTTAGCTCCTCCATCTTAGTTGAGTTATACATAAGCTCAGGTCCAATAAGCTCAGGTCCATGGAACCTTTAGATTACTGACTTTGGAACTAGTGCCACTCAGTTCAGTGGCAACATTTCTTTAAATTTCACTGATAGCAAAATTGAGCTATATATGTGGAACCAGGGGTCTTTTCGTAGAAAAAGAGCTGCAGGTGCTCATTAGCTACTAGGCTACTAGGCTATTAGCATAATAGCTCATTAGCATATGCAACACCCCCTGACATCACCGGAAGTGATGTCAGAAGGGGAAGCAAAAGGGGGGGAAAGGTATCTTCAAAAGCCTCCCTGCCCCTTCCCCAGCCAGGAAACTTTAAACCCCTTCTCACTAGAGTTGGGCCGCAGAAGGAGGAAAGAGGGAAGGAAAGAGGAGAGTAGAGAGAAGGAACAAAAGAATGAAAGAGTGAAAGAAAGAGAAGGAAAGAAGGAAGGAAGGAAAGAGGAAAAGAAAGAGAAGGAAAGAAAGAGGGAAAGAAAGAGAAGGGAAGAAGGAGGGAAAGAAAAGAAAAGGAAGGAAAAGGAAAAGGGAAGGAAAGGAGGGAAAGAAAGAGGGCAAAGGATGGGGGGAGGGGAAGCTCTCCCACCCCCACTCCCCCAATCAAGCCTCCGCCACCCCCCCACGGATCCCTCACTTACCCCGGGAGGCAGCGGGGGGGGACCTCTTCTGCCCTCCCACGGGCCGCAGCGCTCTGGCACTGGCTCGGGGAGGTGGTGGGGGCCGTAGCATGGGGAGCTGGGGGCAGGGTTTGCTGCCACCACCATCTGTTCCAGCGCCTGGGCTCCTGGAGCGGTGCTCCAGTGTGCTCCGACCCCAAAACTAAACTAAAACTGAAGGTAACAGTACAAATTGTTTCCCTACTGAAGGTGGAGTATCCTTTGATGACAGGATTCTGGTGTAAGAGATCCTAGAATGTGAATGTGTTACAACAGGGGTCCCCAACCTTTTTCAGCTGGGAATTCTGACACAGGGTGGTGGGCATGACCACAAAATGGCTTCCACAGGAGGTGGAGCCAACCACAATACAGTCAGGGAGTGAGGTCATGCATAACTCTAGCTCCTTAATGTTTCAGGCAGAAGCTCTGTTTAAGCTTTTTAAAAGGAACATGTTTACAATATTTATAGCTTACCTTCAGTCACCTTCACAACCCCCCCCCCCAGCTTTTTTGGCCTATTGTCCATCAGTGGCCTGGTCATGACTGGACATCTGATTAGCTATCGGGCTGATTTAACATCTGATCTCTCTGTTTACATGGTATTTTATGATGTGATATTATTATGTGCAAATTGTTATTTTAACATTAATTGTATTATTGTAATTGTTGTAAACTGCCCTGAGCCTGTTCAGGGAGGGCAGTATATACATCTAATAAAATAAAAGTAAATCAATAAATAAGAAATAAGTAAAGATCCTTGGGCTGTGGTGACAGCTGCTGCCAAAGCAACTTTGTAAGAAATTGCACAGCCAATCCAATGGCCAATCAGAAACCCTGCTGGTGAACCTGCTCCACCAAATTATAAAAACATCTGGCAGGCACCAGCAAAGTTGCCATGTTGGGGACCCCTGTGTTACAAGACATAATGACCTATTTTGGAGTTACATGGAAATATCCCACTCATCTTCATTCCATACCAAGGGCAACTCTTGCTGCAGATGCATCATAATTGATCCAGAATGACACCCATGATAAAATGGTAATCAGTATTGAGGGCATGTAGGTCTGAAGAATAAAATATCCAATATTCCTCTTCAACTTAAAGCTTAGCGACAATCTCGGATAGGCACCTATCAGAAACAAAGAGAAATCAACAGGTCTTAGTTACATTTTGTCTTCTATTATAAATATTGAAGATGCTAACAAGGCAGAATAATTTTACTTTCTATGGAAACACATACACATTTGATAGACTGTTTTGACATCTTTAGAACACTGAATGAAATATTACAGTGCATTTGCACTGAAATGCATTTTAGATGAGACCTATCTTTCCTCCAAAAAAACAAAACAAAACAACTCTCTACCAGGCTGATTACTACAAATAATGTTAATTAACTATTTTCAAACAACTGACTGTTATCACAGCTTGAGGTTTTGGGTTTTTTAAAAAAAGATTAATAGGAGTTTTCCTGCTATCATTTTATTTATTACCCTGAACAATTATGTATCAGATACATAACGGTTTGGATACTGCCTAAAATGTCTATGAATGGATTTTCATCCACAGAAACATGACTTCCCTGCCCTCACTCACACACCAGCTGCAGCCCAAAATGCCCTCCCAATGCTGCTCTTGAGGGAGTGGCCCCCCTCCGGCATAGCTAAGTGGTAATCAGAAGTCTGCTGCAAGGAGGAAGGGATCACTGAAAATCTTTCCTCCCTTGCATGTATGGAAATTTTGAGCGGGATCCATTCTAATGTAACAGATATTTCAATCATTTTAATACCACAATGTCCTTTATCTTTTACTCCCCCTTCTTTGTTATGGTAAAACAATCATGATCCTGCATAAGACAGCTGAACATTGAGAATGTAACAAGCACTTGCCTGTGGCAAAGACAACATTCCTGGACACAAGTTTGTATTCCACAATTGAAAACTGAGGGAGCTCAATCTTCTCCACTCCAGTCACAGCTTTCTCTCCACCTCTCCAGTAGAATTCAATGTCATCTGTTGTGTAGCCATCTATCAGTATAAAGTACACAAATTTTATTTAGAATACTTGTTAGATATTATTTAAAGAATGCTCAAAAAAGCTTACAAGAAGATCACAGTAAAATGCATTTTAAAAACCATTAGAGTCAATTAGAGTTGATTAGAGCCAGTCAGATAAATGAAGCCATCAAACGCAGGAAAATAAAACAGCAGCATAAAACCAAATAAAGTACAAAATATTTACTTATTGTTCTCAACCACGATTGTACGGTAATCTTCATTGCCCCCCCCCAAAAAAGAGCAACAAATCCAGGCTTTTTCCATCAATGCAGTAGCATTCCCCAGCCTATTTTTGCTGATAAATAATGTGATGCATTGGTCAGATACTCTCGCCCTCAGAAACCATAAAACAAGCCATGGATCAGTTAGACTCTGCTCCCCGCCCCAACCCCAGATCTACATAAAACATTTTCTTGGAATAAAAGTACATACAGAGTTAGGGAACAACTACAATTATTGGGTATAATTTATTTGGGAAAAACATTACTGCAGCCTAATTTCTCAAACATTGATGTCATAGTGCAAGGGGGAGGGGTGGGTTTTGCCCCTGTAACTGTAACCAAAATGAAGAAAATAATGTTGTTAACTACAACAAGCCATAGTAGTTCTTCCATATCTCTGTTCGTTGACATCATTCTGTATTAATCCTCTGTGAGTGGGTCCCTTAAAACACAACTGGATACAATCTTAATAAATAAAAGTATCTTACAAGTGTGAAAATGTCCCTTCAATACTAATGTAAACCTTAAGCAAAAAAGGGTGTCATTAAAAACAGGGTATTTATTCAAGAATAGTTTTGAATCTGTGAAGGTAAGAAACACTGCCCTTCTTAAGTGGCCTGATGACACTGTCATGCAGCCATAGTGTATGGTTGAAGCTTATTCCTGACAAGATAGAAATGCTGCAGAAGGTCTGACCCAGGATTTAAGGTTTTATCCTTTCTGGATGGGGTTGCAGACTCCTTGAAGAAAGAGGTCTGTAGTCTGGGGGTGCTCTTGGAACCATGCCTACTGCTGGATTAGCAGGTGGCCCGTGTGGCCAAGAGTGCCTTTTACCAGCATCAACTAGTTAGCCAGCTGCAGCCTTCCCTGAAAAGAAAAGAACTGGCTACTATGGTGCAAGCCCTGGTTACATGTACTGTGGTGCCCGCCCTGGTTACGTCTAGATTACTGTAATGTACTCTACATGGGCTACTTTTGAAAAGTGTCTGGAAATCATAATTGGTACAGAAGCCTGCAGCCAGGATATTGATTGGAATGGGTCACAGTAGCCATATCACTCCAGTCTCGGCCCATCTGCACTGGCTTCCAATTTGTTTCTGGGCACAATTCAAGGTCCTGGTCTTGCCCTTCAAAACCCTATATGGTTTGGGATGAATATACCTGAAGCACACCCAACCCTTACTGTCATCTTCAGATGCTCTGCTCTGAGTGCCCTTGTCTTCTGAAATTAGGTGGGTGGCAACCCAGGAGAGGGCCTTCTCAGTCTTGGCACCAAAGCTCTGGAATGCTTTCCCCAGGAAGATTCATCTGTCCCATTCTGTTGCCAGCTTCCACCAGCAGGTGAAGTCTTTTTTTTTTTTGTTTAGCATCCCATCCATGATCCAATTGCCTACATAGTTTTTCATGGCATAGTAATGTAATCATACTATATGATCGCTGATTGGCTGGGATCATATAGTCTATGTGAAGAAATACCTGTTTAAAAAGGAGTGGCAAGTCTGTTGCTGTGATAGTCCTTGAACAAGGACAAAAGAAATGAATAATTTGTGATTTCAGAGGATATTTAAGGTCTCCTTGAAACAACAAGTTTTATGGCCAAAATATTGTACTTGAACATTCAATAGCCTAGATATAAACTGAAGTTGGTTCCTTTCGCGAACTAAGACATTCTGTTCAGAATGGTAAAGGTAAAAAGGTCTATGCTACAGTTTTCTAATACTTCTGTTTCATCTCTGCAGTACAACCAGGAGTCCTTTTCCCACTGGATATTTTGCAACGAAAGCAAGAGAGATGCCATCAGCTCTGCACACTCCATGCTGGTCCTGAAATTTCAGTAATGTTACGATAACTGGAGCCAGTGCAGGTTGAATCATTCTGGCATACATGTAATGAAGAGATTAGACATGCTGAGAAAAAAACTGATACCCTAAATAAAAACTCCAAAGAGGTGTATAAAACACAACTAATGTATTGTCAAAAGTAGTGTCAAACTGCTAGTTCTATAGGAAATTTTTCAAGAGAAGCAAAGATTTTAGCAGTATAATCAGATACATTTGGGATAGTTGGCTTAGTTCTCTTTAGAAAATCATGGCAAAATTCCAATTAAGTTCAGTAGGAATGGAAGCACCCCAAGTATAATTGACACAAAAGAGTTCATTAGAGTATATTGATATTTTATGTACATAGAAATCCTACTGTCCACCACATTGTAGAAGAGAGTGCAGTGGCTCTTGAAACACAATTTTAAATGATACGAACACTCCAATTACAGGAAACAACTAGATTGAAGAGAGAGATTGTGCTTGCTATGTGGAACTGAATTTCTAATCATAAGTAGGTCTGTCTGACAGCCCAGGGGGCCCCATAACAAGATCACTCATCCATAATAAAGCATGCTGAAAGTAAATTGAATCTCAGTGCTTGATTTCTTCAAAGTGAATCTGATTAAAATATGAACACTAGTTCTCTTGTGTAGTAGATAAGCATCTAGTCATTGCTCTTGCCTAATCAGACTGATGTTTCATTTTGTTCATGTCTTTCTATTTAATATGTGTTTCACAAGACTGCAATCCATATGACAGAAACTTATTTATCTTTCCATATGAAAAATCTAGAAGTACCCCTAAACATATAAAAGAAAAATAGAGGGAAAAGGTCAATGGGTATTTAGCTCTTCCTGGCAACTAAACCCCCCCCCATACGTAGTATTTGAGGAAATCTGTTTCAATGTATCTGAAGGAATGTGCATCTACACATGCTAAGTTTCAGTTCTTTGTTGGTATTGAAGGTGCCACCGGACTCAAAACTTCATTCTCACATCACATTAACTCTTGTACGTGTATGCTAATTTGCTGACATTCACAGATCTTAACAACTGCCTTAATCCAATCGCAGGTATAATTTTCCAGTTATTTATGCATCTTTATTCTAACTAGCCTTTCCTGGCAACTACTAATCCCCCCCATCTTCCTATATGTAATGGTTGAGGAAATTCTGTTTCACTGTATCTGAAGAAGTGTGCTTGCACTTGAAAGCTTGTACCCTGAATAAAACTTTGTGGCTACTGGACTTTTCCCTGCTGCTTCAGACCAACATGGCTACCCACCTGAATCTATCCTAATAGATATGATATGTCACTCACTTTTACATCACATTGATTTCAATGAAAAAAAATACACAGCCTTAACTAACTTTCCCATTTATATAAATGGGAGCTGAAAGTGCTTTGTCTGGTTGATGTGTAATATATACAGTATTAAAAACTTTTGTACTAATATTGTTCTATTTAGAACGTATACATGACTGAAATGAGTCCATCAAGCATCTGCATAGATACATACAACTCTCTATTTCCAGCGTACAGTTCTGTTCATCTAATGGGTATCTCCTCAAGTCCATCATGCAAGCTGCAGTGGTTGTGATCCTGAAATGAAACATGACAAAATGAACATTACAGGAACAATGCCAATATTATGCTAAATTTGAAAAATGTATCTATAAACTGAATGATAATTAACAGTAACATGAGCGACACTAAAATGAACTACTGCACCTGCCTAGCTATTTCTGTGGTGGGCATATTAGCTCTTTATCTGCAGAAGCAATTCTTCTCAGGCAAATACATGGGAATGCATCTTATTGATTGATAGATACGCTGCTATATCCCAAGTGTTCATGGCAGCTTACAAAGCATAAAGTTATTACAACTGATAGACTATCCTTCCTACAACAAGTGCAGTGTTACTCATTGAGTGATCCTGATTAGACTCAGCACAGTCCTGTTTCTTTCCTTTTGGGGTAATGTCGTGGGCATGGGTTCTGAGGGAATGCACATGACAGCACAGGGGACATTGTTTCATAAATAGAGATGGGCACAAAACCACCAGGCTGCTCCCTGCCACTCAGCTGTTTTTTTTGGCTTTCTGTAAACCCCATTTAAAGGGACAAACCACAACCAAGTTCCTTTCTGCAAACAAACCCCCTGGTTCGATTTGGTTCATGGTTCAGCCAAGAACCACAAACTGACACGAACTGCATCTTTCCAGTTTGTGCACATCCCTATCCATAAATGCCTTCTGTAACTAAAACCAGCTGTCCTTCTGTGCTCTGTGTATGTGTTGATCTTAGAACTTAGAGTGACCAGCACAGCAAGGAGAAGGGAGAACACAATGGAGACATAAGAGGCATCCACGGAGTTCCTTTTCCTCACTGTCTGTATATGCACAGACTGAGGAAGAGAAATATGGGTCAACTGAATTCTATGGAGACAGTGGTGAGGTCATTCTAAGAAGTATCCGCCTCTTAAACTAAAATAATAATTGAACAACCAAATCCACCATCATAAAACAATGCAGTAAAAGAACTATAAAATAAAATGATAACCATCATCAATTAAAATGATGAAATAGTCCTAACTGATTATGGTTATTCCGCATGGTTGTGGGCTTCCTGCCCCATGGACTGACTGCACGTGTAGACGTTTTACTGATGTGGGGGCTCAGTCATTTTTCTTCATCATGATTCTTCCATCCTGTTAGCAAGCCTTTCCAATCATGCCCAAGCAATTTAATTGGATGTTATTTAGCATGAGTACAGCCAAATGGAAAATAAATTGGCCAGACAGAGGGGAGGGTACAAAAGATCTTTGAAAGGTCCACAGAGTGGCAAGCAAAGAGAGAATAAATGACATACTCAAAGATAGCTTTGAGGTGTCTTTGCAGCTGGTTGGTGCCTTCAGGACAGACTTCCTTTTCTAATAAACATCTGCCAGTGCCCAGGCAATTCCTCAGGCAAGGTTCTCAGGAGGACCTCTACTGTAGATATGCTATTTTTCTACTATATAAGTGTAGCAGCCTGTGACACCACAGCATGCCCTGCAAAACTATGCCATATTAAATTGCTGAGCACTTAAGCCCATTTTTGAAATCCCACAGTCTGAGTCATTGCAAATGTGATACATTCATGTTTATTAGGGAAACAAATGATTTTTCATGGCATTCAATATTAAATTAACTGCACCAGCCCCATCAAAGATTTGTGATTCTGGTAACACCAGCCATCTAGCTGCTTCAATGGAAATAGTTCACACATTCTCTTCTAGATGACCAAATGCTGAAAAACTGGGTGATAAGACCTCAAGTGATTCATGTACACTGTGAATTCTCTTTTATACGCCTTATTCCAGCCCTGCAATATATTTCCATTTTAAACAAGTTGTTCACTTGTTCTCATGCTATTACCCTTTTTATTACACATCTGGAAAAGCAATATTTTCCCCCCCTCTAGAATGCAAATTCTGCATGTTTTCCTCTAGGGTTATGTTCACAAATACACACAGTCAGCAAGTCTTTAAAACTTCCAGCTTAAATATTTACACATCAAGTACCACATTTTTAATTAGAGGGAGGAAACCTGTCAGAGCACAAGAAAAGGATCTCCAGCCGTTTTCATCTCAGCACAAAATTATTTAAACAAATGCATCGCAGACCCGTGGGTAAATGAAACAAACAGGTATACACAATTTTCTAGCACAGGAGTTTTTACGAATTAGCCTTACTAAAATATTTGTTTTGTATGCACAGAGGGCTTTTTTCACTCGTAGAAGCACTCTGGGAAGAACTGTAGTCCTATGGTTATTTTTCCTGATGATGTTCTTAACGCAATGCAACTTTAAGGGCTGTGTTTTAAAAGGGAAGTCTGGTGCAGAGGGGAAAGGCCTTGTTTTCCCTTACAAATTTTCCTGACTGAAACTTCTACACCAGATCAGGGTTATTTTGTAAACTTGTTTGTTTCCCTCTGTGGGTGAAAGCAGCTGGAAATGGCAATTTTTTGCAGAAAACCACCGAGAGATGAATAGCAGCTCCCACAGTTGCATTATGGTGTGTTGCAGAAAACCACCGAGAGATGAATAAGTTAAATATCCCTGTCCTCCCCCCAACCCCGGCATGGTAATCTCCCCCTTATAGCAGCTCCCACAGTTGCATTATGGTGTAGTGGTTAGTGTATCAGATTAGGATGTCAGAGACCCAGGTTCAAATCTTCACTCAGCCATGGAAGTGTGGGCCAGTCATTCTCTCCCAGCATAATGTAGCATGTTCTTAAGATAAAATGGAGGAGAGAAGAACAATGTAAATTGCTTTGGGTCCCCAATGTGGAGAAAGGGGGAGTAAAATAAACAACTAAATAGCGAAAATAGTCACAGAACTTCATATGACCTTCAGATAACTCATTTATAATACAAAGTGGATAGGATATCAACAACAGTATTATGGAATGCTGCTGTATCATGTAAAATGGCTGTGTCAATGGAGGTATTTATTTTGAATGGTATTTAAATGTAATGGGAATTTATTCTGATTTCCTGGGGAGAGGTTTATTGGCCCAAGACTCCACAATGGGGGACACTCTTGTTCAAGTGAGAGATAAAAGTGATATCTGCCCTTTCCTGCTGCAGTTCCCATGTCACAAGCCACACTGTGCCCAAGTAGGGCTGTCAAGTCGACCCGGGGGGGGGGGAACCCCGCCCCAGAGGCCCGTTCCCTGATGCCGGGGAATCGGGCCCTGGGGGGAACCCCGCCCCGGCGTGCGCGTCACCAGAAAGTGACGCTATGACGCCGGGCACGCTGGGGGTGGGGCCACAGCCATACAAGGGAAAACTCTATGGTTTTCCCTTGTATGGTCGTGGCCCCGCCCCCAGTGTGCCCGGCATAATAACGTCACTTCCTAGTGATGTGCATGCGGCGCGCGCGCGCATGCACCGGGAGCCAGCCGGGAGTCCCCCGCGGAGGAGATGAGTGCCACTTGGCAACCCTATGCCCAAGTGTCCCCAATCACTGAGGGGGGTGAGCAAGACAGATTCACACTACACAGAAAGCTCTGCTTGAAGTTCTTTGGATCCAGTTTAATGGAAATCTGTCTTACGTAGTTGGGAGTAACCAAGGAAAAGCATGTGTACTATTCCACATATTTAAAAATGCTACCTAAATCTAAACAATCTAAACATTTTTGATAATCTAAATCTGGAAATAATTTAATCTGGAAGACTGTTAATTCCAACTAATTGTGAATCATAAGCATGAACCATTGCCATCAATAGGAATGTTATTATCAACTTCAGTGAAGCTTAGATTACCTTTCCATATTTTTAGAACTGGATAGTTTCGGAGGGTAGCCATGGTGGCTTCCAGTAGAACAGCCAGATACGAGTCCAGTATCACCTCAGTGGCATTAGAGACTAACCTTTAGAGCTTTGAGGTTTGAAAGATTCATATCCTAAAAATCTTGTGGGTATCTAAGGTGCCACTGGACTTGTATCTAGCTGTTTTAGAAATAGAGAGAGACTCCTTTACACCATATTAGTGAATTAGTGCTAGCAAATGAATGCACAGTTATTTACATATTCAACTAACTAGTGTTACTGTAATATTTAAAGAGGCACTTTCAAGAAAGATATACAGGTTGTAGGTGCAGATGATAAGACCCAAAGCTGCTCTTTTTAACTTCCCAAAATACAGTTTCATCCCATTTGAATGGATTTATATATATATTTATTTATACCCCGCCCTCCCCGCAAGCGGGCTCAGGGCAGCTGACAAGGGAGCACTAGTGCTCACACATAAAAACACAGTAAAACAGAATAAAACAGTAAAACCATTTAAATCAACAAAGAATAAAGTGCTCAATAAGAACAGGATGGTCTCCATAGTTTGCAGGGGAATATCAGGCTGCTATTAAAGGTGGTATTACCTATATTTGGTACATAGTCCAACTATAGTTGGTACATAGTCCGGTGGTACCAGTGCCGTGTAGTATTTTGGCAGATCTTCCATGGCCGTCCTTCTGTCCCATTATTAACCACATGATGGTGGTAGTGGTAGTAGTGGCGGCCCCTACGTAAAAGCCTGGCGGAAGAGCTCCATCTTGCAGGCCCTGCGGAACTGCATGAGGTCCCACAGGGCCCTGATTTCCTCTGGGAGCCTGTTCCACCAGGTAGGGGCTGCCACTAAAAAGGATCTGGCCCTGGTCACCGCAAGCCTTACCTCCTTGGGGCCTGAGATTGCAAGCGATGCTGTGTCCCTGACCGAAGTGCTCTTGGGGGTATATATGGGGAAAGGCGGTCCCTCAGGTAGGTTGGACCCTGGCCATCTAGGGCTTTAAAGGTAAGTACCAGCACTTTGAAACAGATCCGGTACGCTGTTGGCAGCCAATGCAGTTCTCTTAGCACAGGCTGGATGTGCTCCTACTTAGGGGAACCCATCAACAGCCTGGCCGCTGCATTCTGCATTAGCTGCAGCTTCTGGATCTGCAACAAAGGCAGACCCATGTAGAGAGTGTTACAGTAGTCTAGCCTTGAGGTGACCGTCGCATGGATCACTGTAGCCAAGTCGCCATGGTCGAGGAAGGGGGCCAGCTGCCAAACTAACTTAAGATGGTAAAATGCTGATCTGGCAGTGGCTGCCACCTGGGCCTCCATAGTTAAGATGGGGTCCAGGAGCACTCCCAGACTCCAAACCTCCGATGACGGCACCAAAGGCGCCCCACCAAAGGTTGGGAGAGGGAACCCCAACCCCATACTGCCACTACTCAGGCACAGGACCTCCGTCTTCGCTGGGTTTAATTTCAACCGGCTCAGCCTGAGCCACCCAGCCACAGCCTGTAATGCCTGGTTCAGGTCTTCTGGGTGTCATCTGCATATTGATGGCAACTCAGCCCATACCTCCTAGCAATCTGGGCATGTAGAAGTTAAACAACATAAGGGAAAGCACAGCCCCCTGGAGCACACCACACTCAAGTGGGTGCCTCCGGGACTGCTGTTCCCCTACTAGTCACATCATAAAAAAACAAACTAGTAACTAGTAACAGAAAAAGAAGAGAAGAGATTGGCTTTATACCCTGCCCTTCACTACCTGAAGGAGTCTCAGAGTGGCTTACAATCCCTTTCCCTTCCCCTCCTCACAACAGACACCTTCTGAGGTAGGTGGGGCTGAGAGAGCTCTCTCGAGAACTGCCCTTGAGAGAACAGCTTTAAAAGAACTTATGACTGACCCAAGGTCACACCAGCAGCTGCATGTGGAGGAGTGGGGAATCAAATCTTGTTCTCTCAGGTTAAAGTCCGCACTCTTAACCACTACATCAAACTGGCTTAATATGAACAGAACAGAAATATTTGTAATTTACATTTTACTCAACATGTTAAATACCATTCTGAGTCTAAAGTATAGGAATGTAAATAAAACCGATTCTTAAAATTTGGAAAATCAGATTTAAGTATTGTTTGCTCTTGAGAAGCTTTTAAGGAATACTGTAGTTTGGGCATGTTATCATCAGTAAGTTTTTGATCTTACACTGAAGAGTGACACAATCAGCTCTGCTTCATATTAAGCAATTATTCACTGTGGTTCTTTGGCTTTGTTCAATATACAAACTGTTCCTATTGCTATCTTTGCGGTGTTGTCATAATAATGATGAGTACAGAGACAGTGGGAGAGAGATAGTCTGGACTGCTTCTGTTTTATTGGAGAATATTTTGGTAAGTAGAAATAAAAGTATTTTTTTTTTTGGCTGAAGTTGAATTTTGCTCCTCTTACAATAAGGATCTGTATGTGCATCACTCCCTTTTCTTTGGACTGGAAAGGTTTTCCAGGCTTTGTCATTTTGAATAATCCAGGCATTGCAGAACCTCTTCCTGGTGATGGGAAGCTTATATACAAGCTCAGTGACTGTACAGGACTCTCTTTCAATGGGGAAAAGCTGGGGAAAACTGGGACTCATGAAACACTGATTTTTCAATGAAAATTTCTAGCTTATGGGCAGAGAAACATTCCACTGAACCCACCCCCATATTAAGATTCTTACATTATGACCCCATGTAGCAGACTAGTAGAAATGCTTCAGTGGGGTGTACCTTAATGTGGGATGTACCATCCCACCTAACTATGTGGATCGGCTAGACCAGTGACGAGTCTCCCTGCTTGCATTTCAACATACAACTGGACTGTTCCATCAAATACAGCTACCATACCGAATTGTTCCTAGCAAGACAACCCCCTTTTTTTGGCTGTCAATTCCCAGTTGACTGATGGCGACCCTGCTGGGATTTCAAGGCAAGAAAAATTCAGAGGTGGTTTGCCATTGCCTGCCTTGGATTGTGATTCTGGTATTCCTTGGTGTTCTCCCATCCAAATACTGACCCTGCTTAGCTTCCAAGATCTGACAAGACCAGGCTAGCTTGGCTATCCAGGTCAGGAACCTTCCATATAGGTAGCTGCAACATGATTAAATCTTAGGGTTCTAGTACCTTCCTTGACTTTGCAGCTTTTCTTATCAACAAATAAAGCCTGAGTGAGGACACTGTTCAACAAACTGCAGTAAGGTAAAAAAACCTTAACAATGTCATGTATTCTCTGCAGGCATCTTTCAGAGTTATATAATATGTTGCAGAGACTACCTAAGAAAGCAAAGATCAACAATACAAAGAACAAAACAATGTCAGAGAAATCACGGTTGCACAGCTACATACCTGAGGCCATACAACACGGTGCCATCCGGATGAAGGCGGATCATTCGATTCTTCACAGTGACACCATGCACAAATGACTTCTTGTCATTTAGAAAGTAAGTATCAGGCACCCATAGTTGATCTGCTACTCGGTTATCAAGAGTAAGGTTGAGAGGAATTCCAGCATAGGCTAGTCTTTTATCCCTCCAATATTGTTGGAAATACATAGTTAACGTGTAGTCCTGGTGGAGAGAACAGTCATTTAAGTTACGTCTTGCTATTTGGTGCAGCTTTTTCATCTTTATATAACAAAGTTTTGCTGTAAACCCAGCTTTAGGAAATCTTTGGCTTAACTTTTGAGAGCTATATGATAAACACAATATAGTTTTGGCTATATTGTTCAAATAAAATAATGATACAGGATAGTTCAAAACTTGTAAAACTGACTTCATTTTATTCTCAAGGACTTTGAAATACACAGTATTTCTGTGAAGATTAGCTAAAATAACTTTCTTGGACATAACATTTGCTTTCATTAAATCACTTTTGGAATGATATGGTCATCCATCCATTTCCCCCCAAAATGCAAAGGAGATATGATTTCCCCAAAAGAAAATAACAACAACAGACTTTTCATTGGAAAAGTTCTCATTGGTAAAGACTAGTTGTCACTACTGTTTAGAGGAATAACAGTTATATTCTACTTCCATTGCTCATCAACAATTTCTATTAGTGCCTCCTCAGAAGCACAATATACCCCCTGGCGTTCTATGCAATTTCCTGATCTAGAGGATAGGATCAAATACATTATCTACTAGTGATAGCTTAATTAAAGCTTGGTTTTAGTAGTAATAAAATTGCAAAGCTTTTTTTATTGGCCTCTAATAGGTAAGTTGAAAAAAAAAACAACCGAAATTTAAAAACCCATAGGTATACATGTGTAACATCAGAAAACACAATGTAGTACAATATTTGTAATTTGATTAAACTAGAAGATGTCTAAACATCACATGTCCTAGGAAAGAGAATAAATAGTTAGGCAGGCACATCATAGCTCTCTTGTGTGCTCTCCTTGGAGTTCCATTAAGATTCCAATTGGGGGAAAGCTGTATTGCAGAAAGAAGAAGAGAATAAAGCTTCCTGCCCAGCAACAGCACCAGTTTCCTTGCTGTAGATAAGGAAGTGTTAGCCTTCAGATCTGTATCACTTTATAGCAGGATGCTATCAATGGCTCTACCAATGCCTGAATACCATTCTACTATCACTAAAGGGTGTACTAACCTATGCAAACTTTGCCTTAATTCATCTATGCAAGTTGTGCGTGTCAATCCATATAATTTTTTTAAAAACACGGGAGGGAGAGCGATATAAGCTCTTTGAAAAAAAGGAAGATGGTATGTTTTGCTCACATGATTCAAGCAACAAAAATGTGTGATTTATGATCACACAGTTTAGTTAAAATGCACTGTAAGCTTAATACATATTGATAGGGAAAACATGGATTTCCCATTACAGGAAAATTAAAATGTATTTCCAATCTGTCTTTGGCAAACAG
>NW_015169206.1:298179-301783 GCF_001447785.1 Gekko japonicus
TAAAATTAATGAAGTTTTTAACAGCATAAATCCCATAAATTGTTATTAACATTGGCTTCTATTTCCTTTTGAGTGAGAGATAAGATACTTAACAAACTGGCTATAAAATAGAGCAAATGGATTACCTCTCAGAATTACTCTTTATTAAACATTCATATTTATAGTCAATATACCCTACTTCATCAGTAATACTGCTTTAGAAAAACTTCACGTTTCAGAGGATTTATTCTTCCTCAAAATGCAAATTTGCACTGTGAATTATTTACTATTTTAAGCATTTGCATCCCACCTCTCTACAAGTGTAACCTCGGGGGTTACAACAGAAGAATGAATAACAATAATTAAAATTGTTAAAAAATCTCTCAGCCCACCTACCCCCATTAAACCCTACATCAGCAGGAGAAACACATTAGAATTAAAAAAGCATAAAATAAGATTAAAAGGATATCATAATTATTCTAAAGCTAAGATTGAAATAAGCCTAAAAACATCAGCATAGAAGACACATATTCACATGCATATGAAAAAAATGCTTCTCCCAGTATTCTGTTGTATCTCTGCTGGCACCTTGGAATGTAAGCCCAGCTGGGGTACAGACAGGGTCACACTCACTTTCCCATCAGGTCTTTTACCCTCTGGGTCTCAAGAAACTTGTAAGATAGAATGCTCTGGCAGAAGTTCCCTGTATGTCATGGAGCACCTGAGGTGGCAGCAATGATGGCCCAGAAAGCATTTCTCTCTGCAACATCAGCTGGATCTCATCCAGTTGAATTACTGGACACAAATTCAGAAGAACATCTGAAGGAAAAGGTGACCATTTTACACTATATTTGCTAATAAAATCTCCCTATCAAATCTGATTGGGATGCTGTAGATCCTTTGTCAGAAGTGTCAGAAAAAAACCATTTTTCAAGGTTGCATGGATCATTTTTAGATCCGTAATTGACATAGACACAGCTTTGGGGGGAATCAAAGGCCACTACTGATCAGAAGTGTCAGAAAAAAAACATTTTTCAAGGTTGCATGGATCATTTTAGATCTGTAATTGACATAGACAAAGCTTTGGGGGGAATCAAAGGCCACTACTGGTAAGCTCAATTGTTGCCCACTGTGGTTACTTAAAAGCTACCATAAGAAGCTGCCTGTTCCTTTAGCTAGAAAAATTAATCACTCTGGTGCAAGGGTGTTCACCAAAGCAGCCAACGATGTGTAGAGTGTCATTATAGGATTTGGGAGGACCAGGTCCAAACCCCCACTTTATCATGAAAGCTTGCTGGGTTGTTGTGAGGGGGGAAATGAAGGAAGATAGAATGATGTTATAAACCACTTTGGGTCCCATCATGGAGAAAAGCAGGGCATATAGAAAACAGCCTTCACCAAACAAAATATAGGCGAATCAACCCTCCATTTCAGGGGCCAGTGTATTCAAATGGGTGTTAGCGGAGCTGGTCAAGTAAGTGAAAGGGAATGAGTTAAAACTGAATCCAAATAATATGGATGTGAAGGCTGGTGTTTATGAAAGAATTGATCTTTGGGTAAATTATTGTCTTGTAATATTTGAAAATATACCTGGGAGAAAATTAATTTCTAGACTATTTGTTCTAGATAAACCTGCTATAAAATATGGCCATAATGGTATTTAACATCTCACATATTAGCAAATGCAATATGTTGGAAATGTAGGCAGGACACTAGAAATCTGAAACATTTCCATTCCTAGAAAGCAGGAGGTATTTGACAATGGTTTATGATAAATACTGGAAGTCTTCAGATAACCCTACAAGTCATCAGATAAACCTAACTTATGAGGATGGTGTATTAACACTTGGGACACTGATTTGATGAGCTAAATTACATTCTATACACAATTAAAGTACGGATGCCATATAAAAGTATTACAGAAAAGGAATGTGGCTTAAGGCCTTTTGAAACAATGTGCAAGGGTTGAAGGTAACTCTTTTGGGGGGTAAGGATTTCTCATTTATTTTATTTTGCCAGTTTTTTACATTGAATTGTAAAATACTGTGTGCAGTTTTTTGTATATTTATCAACTGTTCATGGATTTCATTTGGAAATTGAAATTAGATAGATAAAGATATTGATGGCTCTTTTAAAAAGTTCCCATAAAACTGTTAACTATAGTTATAAATCTCAGATAGTATTAAATATTCAGTTTAAAGTTTGACTGTGAATGTCTTAAGGCAAAAATTAAGGATATTGATGCAAATATAAACACCATGGGTGAGGCTATTAAATCATTGGCAATCCCTGCAAAGTGCCAGCTTCCTAGAGACAATGAGCACTGTGGGTTACCAAACTTGAGAGATGACTGCCAAGGACAACATCCATCTGTTTCATTGATTCTGCAACGGGACCAATTGGCCATTTCGTTTAAGGACCAGCGGACAAACTTTTATAGATGGCAAAATTTTAGAGCTATTAAAATATCCTTGAGTCAATTGTTAAAATGCAACACTGCCACAATACTGTTGAGTTCCTATTTTAAACTTCCTAGAGTTGGACTATATCTAAGACTGATCTTAAATTTTAAAAATGAAGATATTCCTTCTAAGATGATGTTATTACAGGACCTTTTATATAGGAAGTATGGTATTCTGGTTTCCAGAGTTTTTAAGAATAATGTGCGGACTCCCTTATGCACTAGTGCATCAAAAGGAAATACCAGGCCTGGGTCAAATACAGATCAAATCAGTCAATCCTAAAATAAATCAACCCTGACTGTTCTCTGGAAGGCCAGATAATGAAACTGACGCTCAAATACTTTGGGCACCAAATGAGAAGGGAGCACTCACTGGAGAAGACCCTGATGCTGGGAAAGAATGAAGGTCAAAAAAGACAGGGACGGCAAAGGATGAGATGGTTAGACAGTGTCATAGATGCAACGAACATGAAATTGAGTAAACTTCAGAGGATGGCGGAAGACAGGAAGGCCTGGCGTGATCTGGTCCATGGGGTCGTGAAGAGTCGGACTCGACTGTGTGACTGAACAACAAAACCTTCTAAATATTCAAATCTGCAGTGGGAGGAAGGCACAGGAAGCCATTTGAAGATCCATGAACACTCCAATTGTAAAGCAAGCAGGAATAAGTCTCTTGCTTTGGATCAGGAGGAGCAGAGAGAAGGGTATGGTTTTAGGAAAAATATCAATGATCCTGCAAATGAAGTCTCTCCAGAATCCACTCAATGTAAAGGAGTCCTTTACCCACACTCTTCAGTTTACAATGAATCATCCAAGGAAATAAAATCCCCTGGAACAGGCACAGTATCAGCGTGTGATTACTCCAGGCCACTTGAACCTGAGGAAGGAGGAGTGCATGAGGAGGAATCAGACTTGAGGTCCAATAAAGTTATTTCATTTTCACAATGTTGGTCTAGGAACAATACATCTCTTGCCACAGAAATCGCAGAAGCGGAACACAGTTTATCACACCGGCCTGCAGCTTCATCATTATCCCCCTCATTACCTTCCTCCCTAGAAACGGATTTTATGGAGGTGGAACAGAACCCTTTACAGCAGACGCCACTCCTTCCTCTTCCACTATCTTCAGCCCAGTCATCCTCTACCCTAGTCTCTGGGAAGAAC
>NW_015169206.1:301802-302296 GCF_001447785.1 Gekko japonicus
TACTTATGAGAATAAGCAAGGAACGACATCTGCTAGCTCAGGGAAGCCTCTGGAAGAGGTTAGTGTCTCATCAGATCCAAATAAACAGCTGGCTCAACAAAGTGGAACTGATTGACTGTTAAAGGACTCTCCTTCGCCCAATTTAAAAGTCCTGTCCTGGAATATTGCGGGGTGGAGGAACAAAATCAATGATGCAGGTTTTCATCTTTATCTCAGAAGTTTTGACCATCTGTTATTTCACAAGAAACTTGGATTTGTTCTAAATAATTTTAAGGGGTTATAAAACATATGCCTTGGCAGCCTATAAAGCTAACACTAAAGGGCGCTGTAGTGCAGGCCTTGTAGTGTTTTGCTCTAACCATCTTCAAATAGATATAACCCCCCTCCAAGACTGTGATCAAATGGCCCAGGCATTTAGGCTTAATTGTCAGGAGCAATGTTCCCTCTAAGCTGTGGAGTCTTGTGAGCAAAAATTCTACTTTCTGAGCTACTGG
>NW_015169206.1:302442-306755 GCF_001447785.1 Gekko japonicus
AGGGAAAGACAATATAGATATTGCAAACATTGTGGGATATGATGCTAATGATCCAAAACCTACATGCCTCTCTGAGACAAGACTGTCCAAAGATACATATGTAAACCTGACAGGGCTGCATCTAGTTCAACTCTGCATTAGGTTTGATTTCATTCGTTTGAATGGTTGGCCCCCCCTTATGATTATCCAGGGGGATTCACCTTTGCATCATGCATAGGCTGTAGTGTAGTGGACTATATTCTAATCTCTCCCTTGATGGAAGACCATATAAGCTGTTTTGGGGTTGGAGATCGCCTTGAAAGCGATCATTTTCCTTTAACCTTGACTATTCAACTGCAGCATCCCCTGAAATGCCCAATAAGCACTACCTTCACTCTATCTCTGGGGATGAATAGACTGCCTAAAATTGTTTGGTCTCCTACTGTTGCAGAAAAGGTGACCAACCTCCTGGATCTTAACATCTTAGTAGAATTCAATGTAGCTCTGAGTCAAAATGGAGATGTTACCCAAGTTTCTCAGGTTTATGATAAAACTATTAGTTACTTACTGGAATCCCTTGGAAGTCAACTGGTGCCTCAAAATTACTGTGACCAAAAAAATACAGTTGGAATGTCTTAAGGTATTCTGTAAAATTCTATGATGTACTAGTTTAATATTTTTCACTATACAAACTATTATCACCAGCAGCACTTAACATGTTCTTAACTGGGGAGAATATCAAATAAAAAAACCCAGAGGGTACCCATTTCCCCATCTATAGGGGGGAGATGGGCAAATTTCAGTGGAAAAGCAGCATAATGGGAAAAGGTTAAGAAACTCTTCCCCATCTCATCATGTTTATTTTCTATTTCAGACTGCAGCATTGTATATTCCCATTGCCTTCAAAACTCTACATGAAACTACTCACAAAGTTTATTCCCACCCTTAGAATGATAAAATATTTGATTTCTACACATGGAGGGAAAAAGGACAATAAAAGAAGAACAGTTGGTCTTATACCCTGCTCAGAATGATAACATATTTGATTTCTACCCTCAGAATGATAAAATATTTGATTTCTACACATGGAGGGGAAAAGGACAATAAAAGAAGAAGAGTTGGTCTTATACCCTGCTCAGAATGATAACATATTTGATTTCTACCCTCAGAATGATAAAATATTTGATTTCTACATATGGAGCGAAACAGAACAATAAAAGAAGAAGAAGAAGAGTTGGTCTTATACCCCACTCTTCAGTACCTGAAGGAATCCTGGAGTGGCTTACAATCGCCTTCCCTTCCTCTCCCCACAACAGACACCCTGTGAAGTAGATGGGGCTGAGAGACCTCTGAGAGAACTGTGACTGACCCAAGGGGCTACCCAGCTGGCTTCATGTGGAGGAGAGGGGAATCAAACCCTGTTCTCCAGATTAGAGTCTGCCGCTCTTAACCACTACATCAAGCTGGCTGTCTTGAAAGCAGAGGCACACACTGACTTTTTTCCTGCACCATGTTAGGGTTTGTCAGCCTCCAGATGGGAGCTGAAGATCTACTGGAATTACAACATCACCAGACTACATATATCACTTATTTATTTCTTGTTTATTTAAAACATGTATTTCACTTCTCCTGGAGAAAATGGCTGCTTTGGAAGGTGGATTGCATGGCATTACACCCTACTGAGCTTCCCCTCCTCCCTAAACCCCACTCTCCCAGGCTCCACCCTCAAATCTCCAGGTATTTCTGAACCTGGAGTTGGCAACCCTATACCATGCACAACATTCAAAATGGCTGCTCTACTCAAAGATTACTTTGATTACGCATATGATTACTGATGAGCCCTTTCACTATTCCTAAGTGAAATTCCACGTCAGCTGAAACAATCATTCACAAATTCTACATTTGGAATCCCAGGCATATTAAAAATAGGCTGTCTTTCCAGGAACAAGAATCTGTGCAGATTGCAGCCATGCTGAATTTGGTCATAGACAAAAGAATACCTCTATGGCTCAAAGCCAACTGGAAAAAAAGAAAGAATTTATGAGCTCCATTGATACAGCAGGTGTGCCTACTTACTAAAATACAAAAAGAGAAAAAGAAAATATAGAACAGCAGCAAACAGCCAGTTGTAATCAACCAATCAAAATATATATTAAATAAATCAGTATTTAAATTATAATGCATCTTAATGAAAGGGAGCCAATTTGGGGTGGCTCCCAAGATTTAATCAACTATTCTGAGATGAATGAAGACTGGCATCAATTACTTGGCTACTAATATTCTGGCAGCTTTCAAAAGGTTCCAAGTCAGATTAGAATGTTTACAGTTGTCTACAGGACCCATGTTCAGAGACTGAATTATTAACATCTGGCCTGTTATTATTTCAGTATCCAGTGTAATTTCCCCCCAAATCTTCTGGGAAACCACACCACATGTGAAAAGAATGTGCTCTCATTCTGGAATATCTCCAGCAGGAGTCATCAAAGGTATATGAATGTTACTGCTTCAGCTGGGATTCAAATAGCAAGAGTAAAGAGGTTAATAGACATTCTCTTTCACAGGGAGAAAAGGCTAGGCCTGTAGCAGACAGCATTTCCCATGTGTGAGCAAGATATTCCTGTGCTGACTGTTTCAAAGAAGTAGGTAGTAAAGTGGTAAAGTTTAAATCCTGTATCTTCTCAGATATCCAATTTAAATATAAACATTTCAAAAATAGCTTCATTTATCCTTAACAATCCAGTTCTACACTTACTGTAAAATTGGATTGTTAAGGATAAATGAAGGTATTTTTGAATACTGCCACGGGGGGTGGGGGGTGGGTAGTTTATCTAAGAGGATTCCTTAATTTATTTAGGCACTGAGAATTCTTAGACATACTGAATCAGATAATGTTATGGTTAAAACAGATATTTTATCCCCAGATATCAGAAAATCTAGTTTAGATTACTGCAATACACTCTGTGTGGGACTGCCATTGAAAAGTGTTCAGAAATTTCAATTAGTGCAGAATGCTGCAAGCAGTATGTTGACTGGAGTGGACTGTAGGAATTATATTACTCCAGTCATGGCTCATCTGCACTGGCTCCCAATTTAATTCTGGACACGAAGAGAGACAAGATGGCGGCGTGGTGAGGGAGCTTTACTCGTGCTCCCATGCCTGAATACCTGAAACTCAAACTTTTAAAAAAGAACTGAAGTCCCAAGTGGAGGTAAAAGGGAGCCCAGTTACTGCATCCATGGGGGGTACAAGATACCCGTTACCCCATTTGAAGAAAATTGAGCCATCTATGGGTCTTGAGCTGGAAAGGAGCGTGGGCCTACCTTGGAGAATGGGCTTCAGTGCTGTGGCCTGGCGTGGGGCCTTCGCTGACGAGATTGGAGACGGTTCGGCGGGCGAGACAGGAGACGGCTTTGCGGCCGCGGTTTCGCAGATGCAGCAGCCGTCTGAGTGGTTGGTTGCGGCGCCCAACGATCGGCCATGAGCCCAGAACAGTACTGGCTGCCGGGTTCCTGTGGTCTGAGGGCTCGGAAGCAGGCAGCTACTGCCTTGGCATTACTGCAGCTGACCCATGCAGAGGGACTGTGAAGTCTGGAATCATTGGAGATCTTTCTGTCTGGCGGTGACGGGGCACGAACGGAGAGGAGGTTGTGGAACAGAGCGCCCCCAGTGTTTGCATATGTCATCAAAACGACCCTGGTCAACAAGATCAATGGGCGATTCTCCCCCCCCTTTCAGTGGATGCAGAATTGGAGGCGACCTCGGACTCCCCTGCTGGTGATCGGGGGCTTATGAGGTGGAGGACTGCTGACTAGTGTCTGGAGGAATAGCCCAACTCAATAGGAATTAAGTGGGAGGAGGGAGGGAGTGAACTGGGTCAATTAGTTGCTTCTATGAAGCACTAGGGAATTGTTCCCCAACTGTTCTAAAGGATTAATAATGTTCTAAATTGCTAGGAATGATGTAATTGTATTAGTGTAAGTTGGGATTGCCGCTTACAATTGGGGCTTTATTGGTAGGAATTGTTGGAAGTGTATATTTTAATAGGACGGGAGGGTTAAGGTATATTGTCAGCATCAGAACAGCAGACCTCCCAGAGTACTCTGGGTAAGTAGTTCATCACCCTCTAGCAGTTTGTGGCTGACGCGAAGATGGATAGGGATGGTGATGCCTGCCCAACAAATTCCAGTGCTCCTGGGGAGGGGGAAGTATAGCACTAGGATGGTTGACTCCCTTCCGTCATTGGTGTTGAGCAATGCCAGGTCAATAAACAATAAGACCGCAGTCCTTCGGGACTTTCTGCTAGAGCAGAGAGTGGACGTGGCGTGCGTGACTG
>NW_015169206.1:309538-309674 GCF_001447785.1 Gekko japonicus
TCCTTTCCAGTCCTGTTTTCGCCCAGGTCATGGGACGGAGACGGCGTTGGTTGCTCTTAACGACGACCTCCGTAGGCACCTGGATTGGGGTGGGTTAGCGGCATTGCTGTTGCTAGACCTGTCGGCTGCGTTCGAA
>NW_015169206.1:309847-309950 GCF_001447785.1 Gekko japonicus
GTTTAATATATTTATGCGCCCCCTTGCCCAGGTGGCTCGGAGGTATGGGTTGGGTTGTCATCAGTACGCTGATGACACCCAGCTCTATCTGATGTTGGGTGGC
>NW_015169206.1:310220-313044 GCF_001447785.1 Gekko japonicus
TCAGCAGTTGGTTCCCTTCCTTGACTGCTGTGACTTGGCGATGGTGATCCACGCGACAGTCACATTGAGAGTTGACTACTGCAATGCTCTCTACATGGGGCTGCCTTGTCCCAAATCCGGAAGCTGCAGCTGGTGCAGAACGCCGCAGCCAGGCTGCTGATGGACCGGGGCATGAGCAGCCAAGAGATTAGCCATGCAAATGTCCATCATCCCCGGCAGAGCTTCAAACACATCGTGTAAAGTCCTCATCATGTCCCGTACCGATTGTTCCAGTTCATTCAGACGCTCACCCGTCCCCTCCTCCGAGAGGCGCTCGGATTGCCGGTATGTCGGTGGCGGCTCGTAATCCCCTTCGCTTGGAGGGGCCGATGCTCCCTCCTGGGACCCCGCTCGGGCCCCTTCCCCAAGGGGTTCATACATCCAGTCTTCCACTTCCCGCTGACCCATCCCAGCTACCGCCGGTCTCTCTGGTTTGGGGTAAAGGCCTTTGTCAAACAAACTCTCCCGAAGTCCACTTCCTCTGCGGGAGTACACCTCTCTGGTGCCCTTGGCATTATACAAAGTCCAATCCTCCTGCGCCGGTACCGTCCTCGGGCCCCATCGCGAAGGTGTTGCCATCGGCGCGAGGGATGATGACTGGATGAACAACGTGGATTTAGATCTGGAAGCACACCATCTAATCTCTAGTACTCCAAGCACTTTACTGCTAATTGTTAAATTATGTCATGAATGAGTATGTGTTTTATGTAGTTTTAAATTTTTTATGGTTATGCCAATTAGGTACATTGTACCGCTTTGTTAGCCACCCTGAGCCTGTTCGCAGGATGGGAGGGGTATAAATATAATAAATAAATAAATTCAAGGTTCTGGTGCTGAACACCTTGGAAAGGGCCCAGGTAAAATGTTCAGAGCTGATCACAGAAAGAAAGAAAAAAACAGCATCACAAAAAAAATTGAACTTCCAGTATTCAGTTGGAAGCCCACACTGGTATCTGTCTATGGACACAGAACGCTCTCTCTCTCTCTCTCTCTCTCTCTCTCTCTCTCTCTCTCTCACCTCCCCCTCGCTCTCCATGGACACCATTTAAAAAAATGCTGCCCTTCTTCTCCCTTCATTGCACCACTGACATTGAGGAAAACTCTCATATCAAGCATGGAAAATAGTGTATAAGGGCTTTTTTTACATTTGTATTACATCAAGGTACACTTACACAACTAATATATCTCACACATATACACAAAAAGCAATCCTTTGCATCAAAGTATTTTTGTTCACCAGTGTAGAACTAAAGAAATTTCTTTTATTTTTAAGCAACGTTTGCATCAATTCCCCCCCTTCCCCTTCTGGAATGTTAGCATGTCCAGTAGCTATCAGGGCATGCGTGTTACCAGGACTGTAACAAAACTGCCTAAAACGCTGCTTATACAGACATATTCTGGGAGAGAATGCAGTAGAAGTCTTGAAAATCAATAGCTGTCAATGGCTAGTTACAATTAGTAAAAGGTCAGTGCTAAATAAGTATGTATCTTTGTTTTGTCTCTTTGGTCTAGAGGTTGTGACAATAATTTTGACTTTAATGATATACTAATTTTCAATTTCTGGTGCAACCAAAACTGCCTCTTTAGGCACATGTCACTGTTTTGGTGATCGTAACTGTACTGAGACAGGTTGCCATATCAACTAGTGTTAGAGATACTGCATGCAAGAGACGGTTGGTTGGCATAGCAACGAGAGGCAAGATATCTTCATTTCGACATATGAAGAGAAATTGACCACAGCAGCACAAGAGACTAGTATTCTGTGTACAGGAAGAAAGAAGATGGGGCAATGTCATGAAATGGTTTTTATTGTGCTAGTCAGCTGTTTCTCATATTATGTGAAAGACAATCCATCAATGGAGCCATGCATGAAGTTAAAATATGCATTTTGGAACCTTGATCTTGAGACAAATATTGATGCATAAACCTAACATGTAGAATGTAGTATGGATGCTTACCATTTGTAAAAAAAAAATTGAATTATTCCAAACTAGGAAAAAGGCCCATTGTGGAAATAAATACAACGGCCTCTAGAAAGAGGCTCTGGGCGGGTGCCCCAACCTTGGACACTCAGTGTCAATTTGCTGTGGCGACCTCAGCAGGGTATAATGACACTGAGTCCACCAGTTTCACCAGGGGAACTGATCTCTGCTACCTAAAGAACAGTTGTAATTTTGAGTGATCTCCAGCCCTCACCTGGATATTGGCAACGATGGTTCCACATAAGGGAATAGTTGGTTTGGAGGGTTGAGTCTATGGCTTTGTACCACCTGTCCGAGGTTCCACACCTCCTGAAACCTTGCCCTCTCCAGGCTCCATCCCTCACATCTCCAGGAATTTCCCACCTGGAGTTGGCAACCCTATCTCCTTCCCAGGCAGTCATCAACCTACCTTTATTTTCCCTTCACTCTTCAGCTTTCCACACACCCCCACACCTGCAGCCTCTCCTGTGCTCTGAAGCCCTGACTGCTACATCACATTGGCTGTCATACGGGGGCCACCTCAGCAGCATATAAGGATACAGAGCCCACCATTTTCTCCAGGGGAACTGATCTCTGCCATCTGGAAAGCAGTTGTAATTCTGAATGATCTCCAGCCCTCACCTGGAGATTGGACACATTTTACCTCAGAACAGCAAAACTGTTTAGAATGTTAGAGGCAAATGCCAATCAAGTCACATATGCAAACGACCTCTGTGTTCCGAGGCAGAGGCCAATGAGGCTGCATATGCAAATAACCTCTGTGTTCTGACTGGCTATGGGGGGGAGAGGATTAGCAAAATGTT
>NW_015169206.1:313166-324586 GCF_001447785.1 Gekko japonicus
GCGGTTCACAGAGTACTACAACATAGTTGATGCCTGTCTAAGGCCACAATGCAGTGAGGGAAGGGGATATCCTACCAGCACCCTTTTAACGGCATAGTCTTTCTTCTCCGGCAGCTTCGTTGTTTTTCCCGCGATCCGGATGGCTGTCGACCAGACTCAAGCAGGCTTTTTCTTTGATTTTCTCTCCTTTGGAGCGCCGCGTCTCGGGCGCAGCTGTGGCCAATGTCCCAACGGCTCCTGCCGTGCTGCGTCCCGCGTCACCGTGTTGCTTCGGCTCCAACTCCGCCTCCACTCGGTCCGGCCGCTGCCTTCCTGGGTCGCTCTCCGCCGCCATTTCTTTCTCGCCGCCGCCGCCTCTCCTTTTCCTCGTCGCTGCTGATCGCATTCCCAGCGCAGAGCCAGGAGGAGGGTGCCCCCTGCCACCTAGGGCAGGTACCCATTCCTCTGTTGTTATTAGAGCCGCTGGGTTGGCGGGAGCAGGGATGGGGGCCAGGGGCTCAACCCGGCCGCGGTGGGGATTCAAACAGCCATTATGGCTATTCGCTACAGATGTTAACTGCAGGTGTTGTATTGCCTGCGCCACCGCTCCCTTGAAACAATCTAGCGTAAACTCCGTAATATGCCTGTCTGTCTACTCCCAAATCAGGATCCAATAGGGGCTATAGAACTTTTCCACATGGGACAATGACATAATGATTAATGAAAAGTATGATGGGCTGCATACATAATTCAGAAGCAAAACTGCAAATTGATATGAAAATTCCAGAGAAATGCCCAGCACTATCAATGAATGGTCCTTGGTTTAAGAAAATAAGGTCATACAGTTCTAGCTCAGAAATCATCCCTCTGAAGACACTGGGTTGTACACAGGGCCATATAAATCCCTCTGCAGTTCAAGGATCTGCAGCATAAAGTTTTGTCTAATATAATTTAACCAACTACCACTGATAACTGAGTACATTATCACTGTGTCTTGAGTACTTACACAACATCCTGAGTTAGTCAGTAGTACATCACAGTTATTTACTACCACATATAACAATAGTCAATTATTTTCCTGCCAGCCTTTGATTGCTACATTCATTATCTGTAGGAATACAGGAACTATTGTTATAGTACCAGCATTCTAACAGATTGAAATGGTACAAATGTGATAAAAAACCCCTCAGGAATGGTTATGTGCCTCCCCCTCTCCCCCCATATACCTGGCTACCAGAAATAGTCCAGTTCTACAGAAAGCTGGAACAGTGCCAGGCTACATTAAATTCTGGATTATTTAAACTATCTGGCTACATCATATGCCGGTCTGCAAAGTTCCAAATCAGGATCCAAAAGGGCCTGCTAAACTGTTCTGCACTCATCAAAGACTATGGGGCTGCGATCACACACACTAAATAATCCACTTTCAATCCACTTTCAGTGCACTTTCTAACTGGATTTTACTATGTGAACTGGCAAAATCCTTCTGGAAAGTGCATTGAAAGTGGATTATTTAGTGTGTGTGACCACAGCCTGAATGGCTAACGAGAAGTATGGTAGGTTGCTATCACTCAGGCCACTCAGATTGAAATCCTCAAAAAAAATGTCCTGGGAGTAAGCAATACTGAATAACATTGGACTTACTCAGAAGTAGAATGGCTTAAGATTGTTCCCACAGTTTCCTGTCTGATACTTAAGGGTGCATGACTGGCATCCACACTCTGTACAGCACCAGTACACTAGAGGACAATATAACTGCTACATGCAGTATGAAACTGCCCAGTGATGCATACAGACTGCACTTAAACACTGTGCATGAAGAAGCACCCAAAGGAGCTGAGATGTGGAGGCAGTGTGTTTTAGGATTCAGACAACAAGTACGTAGAGACTTCAGAGGAAAGACACAACCAAAAGGGTAAGAATGTTGACTATTTTGATTCACTGGGGGAAAAAAAAACTTTATGAAATTAAATACCTCCAGAAAACTACAAGTCAGAAAGACAAATAACCCTAGGCAAAGTACTAAAACTGCTTCACATAGCACAATATTTCTTCCCTTTTAAGGCTAACATTCTCAAAAGAATTAGGTGGATTTATTCTCAAAGGAATTGGGTGGATTAATGACTTGAAAGAAGCTAACGAAACATTCAAAGACCTGACTTTACTCTATGACTGAAGCAAAGCAAGAGGCCTCACATTGGCCTTTAAGAAGGAAAGGAGATTCCTTGACATTGGATTCCTGTTTTCCAAATTACATTCCAGCTATATTTTTCAATCCTTCCCCTGAAAATTGAAGAATTTTTGAATTTGCATAATATAACTTGCTTTCTCTACCTTTGTGGTTAATATATTCTTTTGCCCGGGAGGGGGGGTGGGAGAGAAGCCTGTTAAAGATTATATTGACTGGCGCTGCCATGTTGGGAAAGGGAGATTTCACTCGTGTGCCCTGAACTTCCGTTTTCCTAATCACTCCTTCCCCCTCCCCCACATTATGGCTCAGAAAGAAAAAAAAGTATCTTATCGGCCTCTCTTTCTCCTGGAGGGAAGCATTTCTCACAGGAAAACAGTGAAGGGGGTGCCATAGTTCATATCCATGTCAATCTCTGCAACTGCTTTTTATGATTAAACACTACATCTGGAACTCTAGTCATGGAACTCTGCTATCACATTTGTTTGGCCAGAACATAATTAGGCAGTCTGATCTAACAAAGGCCTGTGGAATACCAACTATGAAGATGCAAGCATTGGTCTGCTGGATCCTATTAAAGGGAAAATAGGACTGTGGTTTAGGAAAGTGGTTTAGGATCATTAACTCAACCCCATTTCTCAATTATAAAAGGATAAACAAAGTTAGAATTTCAGCTGCCACTCTTATGATGTTCATTTTTATGACAACTGCATGTCAAATATGAATGGATTCCCATTTGCCATCCCATTTAAGATTAAATTCTTCTCTGCTCTTGAGGGATGATCTTTCATCCAGTTTCACAAACACTGAGAACAGAAATCCAAGAGTAAATACAGAATGGTCATCACCTCTCTTCCCAAAGTGTTTTAAACTAATTTCTTTCCTCAGTGTCCGCTGAGATTGCAGAATTTGTAAACGCCATTACTGTGCCCTTATGAAGTCCAGCAATTTAGAGACAGCATAAAAAGTGCCCCCAACTGCTTACATAAGTTTCCTCAGTCTGGACACAGAATTGTTTTCCTCCTGATACCACTGGGCATGCTTTCCCACAATTAAAGTACCTCCGGAAAAGCACACCCACAATTTCAGTGAGATTCTCCAACATTAATTAGTTTTTGCATTGCATTACAGAATCTTACAGCTACACCTCATCTAGATGAAACAGAGAAGCTGAGTGTCATTCATGAGGCCTCTGAAGTGCTTGTGATCTCACTCCTGATCTCAGAATGTTCTCTACCAGGAGTTTCTAGCACATGTGGCTCAAGTGCCATAGAAATAGAGTAAAAGTCTTCTGCAACCAACTTTGGAATCTGTTCACCAGATAAGAGTAGAACCTTCAAAGCAAGTTGTCTCTAATTTCCATGCTGGACAGAAAGAAGAAGTGTGGCAAAGCCGATGATCTTGAATGCTGCTGATAAGTCCATGGAATCAATAGAATTTCAAGTTTCTTATTTTTTTACTAGCATAGATCGTCTGCTAGAGTGACCATGGAAGTTTCAATCCGAAACCTAAACCCGAAGACAATGCCTACTTGTAATATGTCAGGGTTAACTACTAGTGGTACCAAATACAGTGGTCGGGGTCTACTGCAATGAACATATGCAACCCATGCTACATTAAGTGCCTCCCTTGACACCAACTAGCTCAGGACCATATAGACAAGCCTTTCTACTGGAAATCCACCCTTTCAGAAGTACCACTTATGCGAGTCCTTCTTGGCTGCTTTAGACTATGGAAGTCCCTCCCTCAGAAGGGATGTTTACCATAATCTGTACAGGATGTTCAGCAATCCTTTGAGGCTTTACTTATTTAAAGATTTATGTAGGCTCCGGTCACACGGGTCGGAAAATGTGTGGGGGGGAGCGTGGCTGTTTGCCCCGGGGCAAAATAATGTGCGGTTGTGCGATCAGACCTCCCATGGAGCTCCCATGGAGGTCCCGTGGTTAGGGGGAGGTGCCGATCACACGGCGCAGCAAAGAAGCGGGGGCCGCGCACCGAGGGTTTTCCTCCAGCACCTGTCTTCGAGGCCACGGTGAGTGCCGCCCTCCTGGCTCTTCGGCTCCCTGGGCACTGGGGCTCCGATCCTGCAGTCTCTGCGCACCCCCCCCTCGCGCTGCCTGTGTGTCTAGTCACCTCTTCCCGGCTTGGCCCCCCCTTCCCCAAGCAGACTTCCTACTCTGCCGCCGCAGCCCCCCCTTCTGGGCTTCGCCTCAGCCGCTTTCTCTTCTGCCTTGCCCCCTTTCCCCCTATCTGTTTCTCTCTCGCCTCAAGCCATGCGCTCTGTGTTGCATTTCTTCTGGCTGCTCTCCTCTTCTCTGCATGACTCAAAGTCTTAGCAAGCTGCTCAGTTGTGTGTTGTTGTTGTTTTTAAACTAAAGTGTGCGCATGCTCCGTTGGATGCTTGTGCGCATCCGTGGAGACTTGGAGGGGAAAAAACCTTTTTGCTAGGGGACATGGGCAGGCGCCGGAACTACCACCGGAACCGCGATCAGATGCCCGCCCTTGCCCCACGGTTTCTGGAAACTAGTACCTCCGAGGTACTAGTTTTTACCGCGCGTCTTCAGCTGGAAGCCTCTACGCTTCCCAGATGTGGCGGTGAGATCGCGCCCGGAAAATCCGCCTATCTTCCGTCCCTGTAGCGTGGCTAATGCTCCGTGTGACCGGGGCCATACTGCACTTTTCTAAATATGTTCAAAACAGCTTATCTCAGAAGGTCTTTCAGGAGATTTGATGGTGTTACAGAGTTTTAAATGATCTTGCAGGGTTGTTTTTTTTTTTAATTCATGGGTAGGTTTTAGAGGTGTTATGATGTTCTATGCTATTTTTGTAAGCCATCTTTAACCTTTACAATGAAAAGGTGGCCAAGAAGAATACATGGACCGATTTCCCACAAGCACTTCTCCACACTCGCTCTTCCCTTTTGCCCCAATGGTATGTATCAATTTCACACAAGCTGCTGCACGACCACAAAAAACAGGATTGAGTAGATGCAGGGAAAATCACGCGAAGCTGCAGGGCAAAATGCGGCCACGTAGCAGCTTGTGTGAAATCGGTCTGAGTGAAAATGATAGAAGGATAAGGATGGTAGTAGTGTTCATCATTCCTGCCACTCTGACAACACTGTCAGTTTGCAATCACTGGAATTTGCCCAAGCAATAGCTGCACCAAAAAAGGATAACATCTGGTAATCATGCTGCTACTAAAGAGGTATCCAGGTTGGAGCAGATGCAAGTATTTTTATTCACAAATTGTTTAGCAAATAAATACAGCAGGCTGACAAGGGTTCATTATAATCATTCTGGGGCTTACATAAAATGGATCCCTTGCTACTTACAAAATTTGTTTGACTGTGGGCAATACCTACCACAGAGTAGACTCTGCTATGGGCCCTAGCCGGTATTTAACTGAAGTTGTACATTGTTCTCCATTTCTACTCTAGTCATCATTGCTGCTAATTCATCACCTCCCTAGGAAACACAGCTAGCCATCTAAAGTCTGTTCAGTGAGAGAGGTCATTCTAGCACACAAAACAATCTGGAGCAGCCCCATCGCTGTAATGGCCATCATAAAGTCCTCATGAAGTTCCTAATACAGTGCTCTGCTCTCAGCATGCATGTTGACATCCCCAGCACCAAAAGCCTGGGAATCCTGAACGCCAGCTCAGACCTCTCAGCATGCATGTTGACATCCCCAGCCTGGGAATCCTGAACGCCAGCTCAGGCAGGGAGAGTTGCCTAGTAGGGCATGTTCTCTATTTCATTCCTTAAATGTTCAGAACGCATACATATTCTAGCTTAAACCAATTGTATTTTCACAATGTAATTCATTTAACATCTGTTTCTGGAAAATGTTAACAGATGCTCCTAATTATTATCTTTCAGTGCCTGTGTATCCACAATGTGAGCACTCACATGATAAATTAGGTTTCCATGAAATGAAGGTAAAATGAGTAAGAAAAAAACAAACAGTATGTGGTTGATTAAACTAGCTATCATTAAGTTTGGAAGCTGGAAAATAAACCATAACAAATACTATTATTTTAAGTAAAGAGATGGAGCATGAATGTACATTACTAGAGAATTTACTTGAATTTTCCTTCAGCATACAACATGAGGAATGTATTATACTCAAAAACTTCATCCTCTTCACCATCCATCAAAATCCATTCTAATTTTTGATGGTATAAATACATGTTTCATCAAGGCTTTTGATAAAATATGAATTGTGACCATTATAGACATAGGGCACAATTATATACATGAACGCCCATGGGTGCAACTGTAAACTGATGGAGATGGTCAGCATATCGCTCAATATATCATAGGGAAAAGAAATGGCTTCATTTTTTAAACTACAAGTAATGCTTAAAATCAGATTTTAAAATGATGAAAATTCTCATGAGTAGCATGAACCAGTCTATCTTGTTATTCCCACTAATTTTAATTTCACATGACCAGATTTTCAGAGTATAATTATCCATATAATAAACTATAGGGCTGCAATCATATGCACAATTAGACCTGACATAGGTGTGAATGCCAGGCGGATTTAAAGGGTGCAATCAGACAGCAACATCTGGGAAGTGCCCCACAACCTTTGGCAACCCGTTCTGCTCCGCTGCAGAAGCAGAGTTAAAAGACACCAGGGGATATCCAGTAGTTAATGGGTTGCGATGGGCCACGGATGGACTTTCCCGTGTCTGATCACTCCAGCATGCTCTCATGGTGTCGGGATGGTCTGATCAGGCTATCCCAACTCCATGCTGTTGTCCCCCCCTTCACAGTATGTGCATAATTGCAAACTCCATAGGGAGCCATCAGTGCGGAGGTGCAATTAATCAATCCCTCAGTTAAGCGCGTGGGGGGGAAACAGCACAAAAAACGCGACTCACCTGCAGTTGCATCTGATCACGCACTGATGGACTGCACCCACAGCTTCAAAGGGAGGTGTGATCGTGCAACTGCGGGTCAAATTCCTCCAGAGGAAATAGCCTCACTCCCCCCCACCCTTTTTTTCCCGGTGTGTGTGACCGAAACCTAGAGGAGTTTTGAGAGCAAACACCTTTTAATTTTTTTCTATTAGAATATGAATTCTGAGATATTTAAGATACTTGATATGAATAATACACATATACATTCAATATTTTTTTAATGCTGTTCACATAGAAATGTAAAAATCTAGACCCAGGCTGCAGTCACACACACTAAATAATTCACTTCCAATGCACTTTGCCAGGTCACACAGTAAAAATTCAGTTGGAAAGTGCATTGAAAACAGATTATTTAGTGTGTGTGACCACAGCCCTAGGTATCGTTTATAAACAGGCTTGCATTGTCATACCATGTCATCTGAATTTGTACCAGGGAGCATTGAAATTGACAGCAATATTTCAGAATTTCTGTGCCCTCAGTTGCCACACACTTGACTAAAATCAACATTATGTTATCTGGTTCTACAGTACAAGCTGCTTACATTGGACTCATCCATGCAACTTCCAATAATCTGATTCAAGCAGCTGTTATGTTATAACCTTCTAGGCTGAGGGCTTCCTCTTGGGATTCTTCTTCCTGGCTTCTCCATCCCTTGGGTAAGACCTAACACAGAAAATAATAGCTAAACCGCCACCTATTTATCTGAATGACATCAGGCTTATAGAGTTGCTGGTTTGCCCAAGTTGTCTAATCAAACTGGCTGGCTGTATTAAATATAGTATAATCATACTTAGCAATATAATGGTATGCCATATTATTCTGCTTCTAATCCAATAATTAAATTACATTCCTAATCCAATGAATTTTTCCTCATTACTGACATACTTGATGCTAAATGGTTCAATCATCTTTATAAACTACAGAATATATCTTGCTTTACCCATTCTTGGTAAGAGGGAAACACAGTTTGTAAATACAATCAAAGTATTTGCTGTGCCATGCCATGGCCCCACATCCTCAGCTATCTCTGAACTCAGATAGCCTCCCATTGTGGCCTCAGATGGAGACAGGAGAAGATTCTGGCTCACCTTCACCCTTCTCCTCCTCTCCTCTGGCTCCTTTGCATAAAATCACTGCACTGTTTGAAGGCACTGGTACAACTCACACATGCCCTATTGCAGCTTTCCTCCTTTCATGGGAAGAGAAGACCCGATGCACCAGTTGGTATGGCCAAGCTCCACTCTGACACCCTTGATGAACTGCCACTGATTAGGTGTGAAATCAGGACAGCAGTTTTTTTTTTAAAAAAGAGAGTGCTCATTGTGGTGGCCACCCTAATGGGGAACAACCTCCCACCTGCCTTGTGGGGGTATTTGGTCAGAGTCTGAGCCTTCCCCATCATCATGCATGATGTTTTACAGAGGACAGCAAGACAGGTGCCTATCCTGAGGAACTCACAATCTAATGTTCAACAGAAGGGAGACTTCAGATGGAGGAAAGAGAGGTATGGTGGTGATAAACTGTGGAAGAATATGCATTCTTTCCTATTATGCATACTTTCAGTGGGAGATGGGGGCTAAGGAGTTTGGACAATGAAAAGGAGCATTTTGAGGAACTGAAGGAAATGAAAGAGGTAACAACACTCAGTTGTTCTTAGAACAGTCCCAAGCATATGGGGTCAATAGGAAAGAGAATAGCAGGTTCAAAGGTCATATTAGAACAGATAGACTAAGATGTTTATGTTGGATCCTGGAGGGGACATGAATCCAGAATGGTATCATGCAGTCAGAAAAATGACAAGTGAGTGTTTTTGATAATATTGTACTGGATAGAGATGAGGGGGCTAAGGTTCAACAATGGAGGACCAGAGTCCAGAAAGTTGCAGTAGTCCAGTTAAGCAATGACAAGGGATTTCACCAAGGGGGCAGAGAGGAAAGCACACATGTTGTTATGATTTAAGGAGAGCAGAGATATGATTTGGTGACAGACTGAATATTGGAAAAACAAGAGTCTAAGAGCCAGTTTTACAGGATGAGTGGTGACTCTTAGTGGATATGAAGAGAATGTGAGGAGAAGGCAGCTTGGGAGAAAAGATGAGAAGTTCAGTGTTGGACATATTGTGTTTGAGATGGTGATGAGTTGGAAGTTAGCAAGCAATGTAGAGCCAAGAATTTTAATTACTCATATTGTTTAATAATAACAGTATCCCTACTTTTACTCAACATGTTAGAATTGTCAGACATTAATTTGTAATCAGCGTCAGTTTAAGCCTTATTAATTTAAAAGCAATTACCAAAGAAAATCACATGTATACAGTGCTATGTAAATACAGATCTCAAATAATAATCATGGCTTTCCAGATGATACCGGGGCCAAAAAATAGCACACAGTGAAATTCACCAGGCTGGAACATATTGACCTGGAGCCAGAGAACAATCTGACTGGTTGTGAACGCCCTTAAACTACACATTATGGTTCTTAAGGACTTAGGTCTGGGTTCTCCTGATTTATTTTCCCTGCAGCAATACAGAAGAAGAGAAGAAAAGACTGGATTTATACTCCGCCCTTCACTGGGAGTCTCAGAGTAGTTTACAATCTCCTTTCCTTTCCTCTCCCCATAACAGACACTCTGTGAGGTAGGTGGGGCTGAGAGAGCTCTGAGAGAACTGCTCTTGAGAGAACGGCTCTGTGAAAACTGTGGCTGATCCAAGATCACCCAGCAGCTGCATGTGGAGGAGTGGGTATCATACCTGGTTCTCCCAGATTAGAGTCACGCATTTAACCACTACATCAAACTGCAGGGAGCTGCTTTTTAAAACACCACGGGTGGGGGATTCAGCGTGGTACAGTGGTATAGGGAGAGGAGGGTCTTCTGCTTCCCTCTGTGTCATTTTCCTAAGCAGTTACAGGGGGAGTTCTTTGCCCTGTTTTGGAATTACAAATTGGGGCCCGGGGTGTTTGAATAAGCAGTTCCCAACCCCAGTACACGTTTTAATTGAATCATTTTATAATTTTAATCATCTTTTAGTTGCTTAAATAAAACTATATTTTTAATTTCTTAAAAATGTTTTAAATACATAAATTTATGCTATTGCATTCCATTCTACTCACTATGCCAACAGGTAGAGTGTCCAGGTAGATATGGAAAATCATGTATCATTTGAGTGCTGGAGGAATACCCTGCAATATATGTCCTACCTGGGAAAAAAATAATTAGAAATAACACAACAATGGAGTCCTAATGGCACAGTAATTACCTTAGAAAACAATCACGGGAAAGGGCTTTTATCATCAAGGTTTATTCAAACCCACTCCACTAATTTATTTACACGTTCTTTCTATGCATCTGCCATACCTATACATCCTCATTGACTTTCATTAAAAAAACACCCAAACATTAATACAAAGGACACTATCCAGTGAAATTTTTAACATGTTTATTTATTTAGGACATATTTAACAATATACTTAATTCCTCAGGAAAAATGATGGAACTTTTATTGAACAGTGTCTACAAAGCCTTTTTAAAAAGTGTATTTTGTATTGCAAAATCCAAATAAAATCAAAAGAACTTCAAAGTAGTGTATCTAGGTTGCCATTTGACAGTTTAAGAGTGCAGTTCTAAACATGGTGGCACCATTTTAACTTCACTGAAGTTTCTTTGCTTAGGCTGGAACTTTTGATTTCTTCCAAAAGAAGCTGCCACTTGCTGCCCCAGTGGGTGAATGGGTGCCAGGCAAACAACCCAGACAACACTGTGTGTGGGATAACAGGTCACAACTTTTATAAGTTACAGCTGCAAAGGTTTGGCTTGGCATAGGGTAATGGATCCAAGGCATCAAGCGATCCACCTGCTGCCCAATGTGAAAAAGCCCCATCCCTCAGCCTGCTTGTTGAAGGGAAGAACCTGGGATGGCAGTGACATGGGAACACCTGGGGTGCAGACCAGTGTGATCCCCCTGCCACCTGGGGGTGATTAGAGGCCAGCAGCCCCTGCCCTGTGCATGACCCCAAGGCCCCTTAATGAGCCCCCCACCCAGGATGATGGCAACACAGGCCCTATCTTCCCCAAAAGGGCCCAGTCCAGTGCCAAAGCTACCTAGCAAGTTGTGGCAATAGTGAACTAAAGAAACAGAACAGTTCTGAAAGTAGTAATAAAAGAACAAAAACACACAAGTGAAACCCATAAAACACATGCAATCGAAATAATGGAGGGTCAAATGGGAAAGCTGCAGAGGAAGAATGAGCCCTGAGCCCCTGGGAGGGCCTTAATTAAACCAGACAGGCCCCACCCCCAGGGACAGCCTGTGCTGGCCATGGAG
>NW_015169206.1:324660-367212 GCF_001447785.1 Gekko japonicus
GCTTGTAAGATGGCCTAAATAAAACCAGGCAGGCCTGCTTGACCCCAGCCCCAAACGTAAGATGGCATTTGGTCCTGCAAGCCATCCTCTTCACAGTGTGCAAATGGAGCCCTCAGTAAGTCAAGGACCCATTCTTTTAAAATGTAATTATCAAATTGTGTATAATTTACAATAATATATGAAGAACCTATGTAGTCTAACCTCCTATTCCCCACAATTCTCAACAACACCCAGCAAGCCCAGGAGCAGGGCTTCCCCTACTTGGGCCCTCCAACCATTAGTACTCAGTGCCATACTGTGTCTGACAATGGCCATTCCATTTAGCCAGCAGGAACAAATTCTGCTGCATATATTTTGATTTGTAGGGTTCAGGACAGTAAAAAAAATTAAGATGGGATACCATCAAACTGGAAAAATAGAGTTACACAACTGAAGGACAATATTATGATGTGGCATCATCTTTACTTTCCTACTCTGCACCAAACTAAAGTCCCATTTATGGGGGGAAAGTCTAATTAAAAATGGAATAAGAATTAAATGAGAAGTTAATTAAAAGTACCAAAAAAATTCTTAGGAGTATGCTTGCTAATTAAATGTGATTTAATTAACCGGTTGCCAATGTGATAATTTTTTTAAGGCTAAGGACTCTGGACTTCATTCTGCAATATATCCTGGAACAAAGACTGCATAAGTGATATATTATTTGGGGACACTAAATGCCACGATTACAGAAGGTGTAATTTTTCCCCCCAAATAGACTTGTAGTCGCTACTTAAAAACACAAAACATTGTTTGAATTTTAAAATAGTGTGTGTGAGTGTGTGTGTGTGTGTGTGTACCTGTAGGCACATGTATGGTAGACATGGAGGAAAAGATAGGGAGACCATGAAAACGACAGAACCATATAAACTCTGAAGCCAGATACAAAAATTAATTTCTTACTAGGTCACCAGTCCACAAGAATCTTAGACTGGTAATACCTCATCCCATGTCCAGAATTCAAAGGCACAGCAAGACATCCCACTTCAATGGTACTGAAAGATTCAGTATGGAATACACAATGGGGGTACAAAACAGGATCTATTCACTAAGTAAGGGGCATATAAATCCTTTTGCAGGGGATATGTTAGCTCAAAATATACCTGTGTGTTAATTTTGGGTAATACGCTTGAACAAAAATATGATTTATAGTTGTAAACTAAATTCAGTTTTCAAAGCCACTTCCTATTTAGAAATCCTTGCAATCATGTTTAAGAATCCAGATTGCTGACTATAAATCATGTGCTCCTAGATTAGGCTTGCTACCATGGTACTAATAGAGCTCTATTAGTCTGGAGCACCATCTGCTCCTGGGAGCCAGTTTGCTGTAGCAGTTAACAGCGTGGACTCTAATCTGGGAGGACTGGGTTTGATTCCCTACTCCTTCACATGCAGCTGCTGGTGTGACCTTGGGTCAGTCATAAATTCTTTCAGAGCTGTTCTCTCAAGGGTAGTTCTCTCAGAGCTCTCTCAGCCCCACCTCCCTCAGAGGGTGTCTGTTGTGGGGCGGGGAAGGGAAAGGAGATAGTAAGCCACGCTAAGACTCCTTTGGGTAGTGAAGGGTGGGGTATAAATCCAATCTCTTCTTCTTTCTCTATGGATAGTTTTGGGCTACCCTATCTAAACAATGTCGACAGAGTATGTAGAGTCCAGACAAAAGCCCTGTTTATAAATTACAGTGAATAAACACATAATCCATGTTCAATGTACACTTGATTTTTCTTTATACATTTACTGAGTAATTCTTATGTTTCATCCAAAGCATGTACAGCTGAACACGTGATTTAAATACCACATTTATCTGGGTACCAGTTCCCAGTTTCTGTAAAGTGAACATGCTTTGGTTTCTTCTTACAAACACATGTACATGCAACACATACACACATTCACTATACCTTATTAACAGGGCTTCAGTCTTGTAGGAATAAGGTCAAAGGTTTCTATGATGAATATCATCAAAGCCTCAGTTTCAAAAGGGAATTCCTTAGGCTAAAAGAAAGTGGCTATCAGCCCATTTCTAGGGAAAAAGTAGACTTGATGGAAAGGATGTGGCCAATTACAGACCAGTATCAAGACTAATCTACCATGCTAGCAACATAGATCTACCACAAATTACAAAAACAAATTTCAATACAGAGCCACTCAGCTTAATTCACCTCCCTTATAAAATTGTGAGCTCTGCCTAACAGAAATAATAACTTCATTTTCAACATAGTCACATATTGTGGGATGAAATAAAGAGTCCTTTATCTTTCATCAAACAGTTGGAAACTTGCGTGTTTCTTCAGTCCTGGAACATGTAAAACAAAACTGGAGTGAACTCAGGAGTTACTGTCTGAGAATGATTGGGCAAACAGGTCCTCAAGCAGTGACATACACATGAAACTGATGAACTGTCAAGATTAATGAGGGTTTCTTTTTGAATGCTAACATGAAATGCTTCAGAGGTCATCTGTGCAAAAATTAGAACATTTCCAATGCTGATAGCATTTGCTGTAGGTACCAGGTGACAACAACAATTTCTTTAAGCACCAGGAACAACCATCTCAGGCCAAAGGGGGGGGGAAAGCAGGAACTAAAATGTCAAATGACAAAATTCATTCCCATGTAGTTGCAGTGACAGAGCTTGGCTACAGCAAGGAAGATGTATGTGCAGTAGCTGATGGCAACAGATTTATCAGACAGTTACCCATTTTTAAAATTTCCATATTTAAAATCTGCTTTGTATACACTGTTCTTTACAGACTTTTTTGCACCGTTTGGCCCTTGTGTTCTTATCTTCCACACTGCAACTGTGCCAAGGCTTATAACACTAATGTAGAGAAATGATGCCAGTATAACAGGATCGGATGCTTGTTTCTCCTCATGATAATAATATTTTACAGTTTTTCTATAAACAGGAATCAGTTGTTTACTGTTGACTCAATGGCCTGCTACAGTCAAAATTATTACTTTTCAAAAAGAATCCAGAAGAATCCAAGCATTCAGACATTGGGAAATTATTTTGAAAGGTACATACTGCCCAACACATGGCTATCAATAAATGGAATATTATAGAACCCTTTTAGAGACCATACTAAATTTTGATCTTCCTTGCCTTCATTTACCAGACTTTATGGTCAATTCATACTTGAAACAATACATTCCTAAGGCAGCAGTACATGCACCTACAACAGTAAAAATGGCAAGTCTCCTTTAACATCATAGCTGCTACTTTCTGGTACCAGCTGTTGTTTCTGTTCACTTTGTACAGGTACCTCCGTATAAAGCACTGTAGTAGCCTAATCTGGAAGTTGCCTGGGGAGAGCTTCTGGACATAAAGGGCAGAGCTGTTCCTCCTTGTTCTACCCTTCTCTCCACTCCAGGGATTATTCCATTGATATAAAGTAGATTGTTTTAAAATATTTGTGGTGTTTGATGATTTTCTTTTCTTACTGTTGCTATTTTGGACACTGTGAGCTGCTACAAGTCTGCACCAAATGGTGGTGGGGGAACCAAGTTGAAAATTCCCAAATAAATGACCAACAACTGCTCAAGTGGGATGTCGTGACTCTGAAGATATGCTGTTGTCAAAGGAAGAAAGAATAGCATGTGGAAGTTGTTCTCTATTCAAGTGGATCAGGGGTAGTTTTGATTTTGGATAGAAGCTAGCTAGATACTTGGGTATGTCACTTGTGGCTGATAGTTCAGTCCTTCCTGAATCACTTGCTTGGGTAACTGCAACCAGTCAAATGGCACACAGTGAATGGGATGATATAACAATGCTTCACAGCCAACTAGATTTAGTTATATGACAGTACTGGCCCCAAAGATATCTGGCTGTCCTCAACCAGAGCCTGGGCTTTCTCAGACCTGGCTCTGACCGGGTGGAACTCTCTGCCAAAGGACATCAGGGCCCTGCGGGATTTAATGCAATTCTGCAGGGCCTGTAAAGCAGAGATGTTCCACCAGGCTTTTGGTTGGGGGCAGAGATGGTTTTCCATTATGGCTGGCACCCTCCCCCTTTTCTACTATCTCTCCTGTTTCAGCCTCCACTTTACCCCACCTACGAGATGGTAACACAGTCAGGAATGGGTTTAAACACAGATTAGTAATGCCATTTGAGATTATTTTAAGAATGTAAGAAATTTATTTATTAATTTTAACTTTTCTTGTTTGATGTTTTAACAGGGATTGGGCGATTCATAAATTTAAAATATACATAAATAAATAAGATACTGTGAGGTACAGATGAGGAAAGATTTTCTTACTTGAGATATTCCCAGCCTTCATTTGCCAGATGTTATGGTCAATACATACTTGAAACAACAATACATTCCTAAGGCAGCAGTGACCACACTCACTGAAAAGAGCAGGCTTATTTCAACACTACCCAAATATTTAAAAGAAGCTCTGAATAGCTTTGTCTTAGCTTTACTTTTAAAACACAAGGATCAAATTGTTAGATCGCGCTAACAAAGGACTCGTAGAGTGATTCAGCAAGTGATTCAGCTTTATTTAGAGGTAACGAACAAGCACTAACTCAGTAAGAAACCAGAACAGAAAACAGTGGGAGCTTATGCTCCTTTTAAACATAACCGGGCTAATGTAGCCACGCCTATTTACAAATAACAACCAATGAGATTGCTAGAATAAAGACCAATGGGAGTCTTTCCCTCCTAGGGAATGGTATCGTTCTGATTGGTCGCTGTTACGAAGCGACCAATAGGAAGTTCGTTCAGAGGAGCCCTGGTCTGGCTCGAAGCTTAACATGGGAGTCCTATGAGGTGATTCATGTAATCATTTCAATACATTACACAAATCTTACAAAAAGTAGCTTTCTGGCATATTGAACGAGAAATGCACCTTAAAAGGCCAAGCTAATCTCAACCAGTCAAAATCTTGCTGTTCCAGTTAAGTATTCCGGCCATTCTAAACATATTTTGTTTTAAGCAAGATAAAGGATGTTAAATCATTAATGATGAATTATTCATTCCACACCTTCTGAATCCCAGTTGTTTTACAGACTGCGACCCCAGGGAGGCTTACATGTTTTGTCCACTGGAGGTCTTTTCTACACAGGCAGCTTCCACATAATTTCCCCATGCCTGCTGCAGCTGCTGCTACAGCACAGTGGCAATGGGGTTTCCACCTGTCAGGTTTCCCCACAGTCTCCCTGTCCCAGCCCCTAGCAGTAGTAATCCCTGTTATGTACGTGGACCGGCACCAGGGGTCCACGGCTAAGTTAGGAGCTTGGTTCCCGGACACAAAGGGAACCTCGGATCCTAAACCACCTTGTGTCCACCCTGGCGGGAAATTCAAACCCTCCTATGGGGACCCTGGGTGTTTGGGGTGGTGTGTACATAGCTGGCCCTTGCAGGGCCAGTTTCTCTTGTTTTGTGTGTGAAGTACAATAAACGCGTCTGAACGCATGTTGCAGTTCGAGTCTCCATGTGGCAAACCCAGTACTTTACAATTCCCACCTCCCCACCCAAACCACCAGGTATTTTTAAAAACAGCCAATGAATATCATTATATCATTTTAACAATATAACAATCTACGTATCAGGATCTCTGAACTTTAGGCTTCTTCTTTTTTAAGTGTCTAGTCCCTTTCATTATGGAGAGATGCCTTCCCCTGATATCTCTGCAACAAAACAGCTTGAGACTTTTAAAAATGAAATCTAGGAATCCAGAGAAATTGATACACAGATTGTTATATTATTATAATGATATAAAGATATTCAATTACTGTTTTTAAAGGCCTCCCAGTGGCAGGGGAAGGAAATGGCCACTGTGGTGACAGAGGCAGGGTAAATGTCTGCCATGGGGGACCATGAAAAGCTGAACTTTCTCACTTTCATGGCAGCCATCCAGGCTTTGATATAATTTCCCCCAAAACTTTACAGAAAGCAGGTTTGGGGAAGATTGGAGAAAAGCTGAAAAAGCCCTGGAAAGGTAAACAAATGCTGTGAGGAAGCAGGAAGAAAAATCCCACCTCCTAGTAACAAACATGAGGGCAAATAACCCATGTGAAAACAGCCAAAGAGCACGGAAACTCTTCAAACTGTCAATCCACATAGTAAACTATCCTTAATAAAAATGTATGCATGATGTAGTGGTCAATAGCAAACTCTAATCTGGAGAACTGGCTTTGATTCCCCACTCCTCCACATGAAGCCTGCTGGGTGACTTTGGGCCAGTCACAGTTCTCTCTGAACTAGGGCTGCCAGGTCCCTTCTGGCAACTGGCGGGGGGAGGAGGGACTTACTGGGAACGGGAGGGAGTCCCAGCTGACGTTGCAGCGATGTGTCTATGCCACTTCCAAAGTGAGCCGGAAGTGACATCATCATGCAGCAACATCGGGACAACGTTCTGGTATTTGGGCAAAATACTGGAGCGTCACCCCACTATCACCAATGTGATTATGTCACTTCTGGGTCACATCAGAAGTGATGTGGACACATCACTGCACTGCTGGCTGGGCCCTGCTCTTTTTCTGAGTAAGTCCCCCCCTGCTGGCCGGCTGATCGGTGGCAGAACAGTGGGGGACACCCACCTCCACTGGGGGTCTGCCAACCCTACTCAGAACTCTCTCAGCTCTACCTACCTCACAAGGTGCCTGTTGTGGGGAGAGGAAGGCAATGTGATTGTAAGCCACTTTGAGACTCCTTAGGGTAGAGAAAAATGGAGAATAAAAAGCTACTCTTCTTTTAACAGTAAATGAGGATTAAAATATACTTCTGCCATGTTATGCTTAGAAATACAGATTCCTGCAATGTTGGGGGATTGCAAGGACCAGATAATGGCCTGGGACCCCCACTAACATTCTATGGGCTGGATTGAGACTGGCAAGAGAGTTTTCATAGAGAGAGAGAGACAACCAAGACAGTTGCTTTATCTTAAAAAAACTATTTATTGAATCTTGAAAACCATAACGTTTAAACTTTTAAACCCAAAACTTTAAACATAAAACATTCTGGTATGCAGCATACAGAATTAATCAGATGAATCAGACACCTAAATAGAATGCACTGTAGTTCTATAGAGGATATATCCTGATTTGTCTGTCAAGACCCACAAAAGCAGGCGTTTGGCCTACAACCCCGAACAAAAGAAACCACTGAGATTATATACCTGTAAAATTCCATATAGCTGTCAATCAGACCTGTGACGGACATCTGATGCATTTGACAAATCCAACCCCTCATACACAGCAGGCATGAACTCTGCCTATTATTAATGGAGTATCTGAGGGCAAGAAGCCCCAGACTACTATGGCGCCTCTCCAAGTGGCAATTTGTATATTATCAGTGGGTCAGGGCACTCTTAGACAAATACTACAGCAAGGGATCCTGAGGAGCCTGATAATCCATATGTTAGGCTAGGATGCTAGTATTACACTGTCTCTTGAAATGTAAGCTATCCAGTCAGCCAGAGAGCAATGTCAGGGCATTAGCTTTACCAAGTGTGAAATACTGAACCCAAGAATAGCTACTAAAATCCAATATATGTTAAAGCCAGACAGAGTCACAATTATTGACCAGTTCCTCAACATATAATCATTATAGATATATTTTGTGAAATAAAAGGATAAATCAAAGCTCTTTCCTGCTCATAAGTCCACACATTAGGCATTAGGCACACATTATTTTGCATAGAGAATCTCCTAGAAGAGAATAAAGGCTGTGTGACCTCAGTTTTCTTTGGAAATAGCTTCAAAATGCACAATCATAATTTGCAATCCTTATGAAGTATTTTCAAAATGGAACATATGAACCAACCGGTTCACGTCTGTCACATTTGTGTCCTGCACTTCCTCTGACAAACTCAGAGCATTTTTATTCTAACAACCACCTCATTAGGTAGGTTAGGCTGAAAGACAGTGGCAGGCCCATGGTCACCCATCCAGATTTATAAGGGTGGTGTGTATGCTGACCGCCACTGGGGAGACAGCGAACAGCCAGAGCTTGACTCTGGAAGAACAATAGGGACTAGGCTCCTAGTCCCTCCACTGGGGAATCAATGAGCACCGTGGCGGGAGATTCAAACCCACCAACGGGGCCCAGGGGCGTGTCCCTGGAGTGCATATAGTTGGCCTGCCGGCCGTTAGTTAGTTGTTCTTGTTGTGTACCAAATAAAGCATGCTTTGCACTATGCCGGTCTTTGTCCCTAATTACTCAGTACGGCAAACCCACCACACAATAAAGGGTTTGAATCCAAGTCTCCCCAGCTTTAGTGAAACAGTCTGATGACTATACCATACAATCATGCAACCCTTAACTACTATGAGGGCAGGAATTCATATTTTCCATCCATACCAAACATATTTTCTAAGAATAATTTTATTAACTTACAGGACTCCAAACAAGCAAGCAGTCATGTGTCAGCAAGTTCAATCAATTCATAAATTTTGCCAACATTTATATCTACACACAGAGTAGCCAAGAGGTAGATGTTTTCATTTGTATGTGTGAAACAAATATTGTATTGTGATAACCTTTGTGAAATGCAGAGATAATTACCCAGTAGGAAATTGATAAGAACGAAAGAAGAGCCCTGCTGAATAAGAACAATGGTCCATCTAGTCCAGCAGCTTGTCTCACACAGTGGCCATCTGACTCAAACTCAGTTCTCACATCTGTTGTTAACTCTTGTATGTGTATGCTCATTTACTGCTATTCACAGATCTTACCAAACCTTAATACAATCTCAGCTATAATCACTCAGTTACTTATGCATTTTGTGTCTAACTAGCCCTTCCAGGCAACTAACCCCCCCACCCCCGCTCAGTAGCTATATGCAATGGTTGAAGAAGTTTTGTTTCACTGTATCTGAAGAAGTACGCATGCACACGAAAGCTTATACCTTGAATAAAACCTTGTTGGTCTTAAAGTTGCCACTGGTCTCAAACTTTGTTCTGCTGCTTCAGACCAACACGATTACCCACCTGAATTTACCTTCAGTGGCCAACCAGTTCCTCTGGACAGTCAACAACAGGGCACAGAGGCCGAGGCCTTCCCCTGACATTGCCTCCTGGCTCTGGGATTGAGAGGCTTAGTGCCTCTGACGTGGAGGTTCCCCTCAGTCACCATGGTTAGTAGCCAATGACAGACATCCTCCATGACTCTATCTTTAAAAAGGGTTCCAGAGGAGATGTCTGGTTTTTGGCAGCACGATGGCGGATGCAACCCTGGTGAGCTCCCAGGGTCGCGATCTGAATGCCAGTGGCTAGGACGGGGGGGGGGGTGATTATTCACCACCACCCCTAAAGCCCTTTGGGATAGGGCTCCTAGCCAGGGGGCTTTTGAGGGATTGCCTCTTCAACCGGCTCAATGCTGGGGAATTGAGGCTTCCCTCCACCCCGAAGGTCCTACCGCTGTGCGGCCGAATGGCTTAAGAGTCGCTGACCGGGACAAGCGCGTGAAGATCGAGTGATATACACGTACCTCAAGCGGGTCTGGAGACCAACAATGAACTGTGAGTTGAGTTGAAAGCAGAACACCGAGCTTCGGCGAGAAAGCCCCTCTGAGTTAAGCAAGCGTTTTGGTGAAAAACAGAGACTTTGGCAAACTTTTCTAAAAGTAAACAATCCTCAAAAATGGCGGGGTGCAGAGGCGAGAAAGAGAAACCATCGCAGCTCAAGCCTCCTTCAAGAAGTAGAAGCCCGAGACTGGAAGCTGAATCATTGCACCCTCTGCTGGACCAGATGACAAACATCAATCAGCAAATGGTCACTTTGAACCAAAATTTTGCTGCACAACAAGTAGAACTGAATGAGACTAAGAAATTAACAGAGCAAACAGCAGAAACACTGAAGGTAGTTAATGCCAAATCTAAAAAGGTGAAAAAATGTGTACAGGAGTTGGAAAAGAGAAGAATCACTAATGAATCTCAGCTTTTGCAACTACAAATGGAAAAAGCAAGCTTTATCCTGGGATTCCAAGGGGTTCCTGAGACAAAAGGAGAGAATCTAAAACAAGTATTGGGCGATTTACTTGCACCAGTGGCAGATTTGAAAACAGAATATCTTCAAAGTGAAATGGATGTGGTCTATAGATCATATTTGGAATATATTAAGAAAAATAATCTGCCTGGAGAAATAGTGGTTATATTCTCTAAAAGACATGTGATGGATCAAATCTTGAAAATCAACGGTAATACCATATGGATACTAAAAGACATTCCATTTGAAATTAGAAAGAGGAAGAAATTCAAAGACTTAGCATTGTTTTTACAAACAAACAACATACAGTACAAATGGCTTGTCCCCGAAGACTTACTCTTCAGAATAAATGAGAAAAAAGAAAGAACTGACTCTGTTAAGAAAGCAAATGAGTTCTTGAAGCAGCAACTGGGAAGGTACAGAAAAGACGACAAAGATGATGACCAGAGTAAAGAAAGTGGTGAAAACTCTTCTTCAACGTCAGAGGAGGACTATGATTCGGAGTTGGGGGCTGCGGCCCCCAAAATATATGATTTGAGGAAAAGAAAGGCCAAGAAATAAGATGCTGAGGAACTCTGAATTCCACCTTTAAGAAGCTACATTTATCTTTGATGCTTTTGTGATTGTCTTAAACAGTAATTGATATCGGGTTTTGGGGAATATAGGCTAGAGTTAAATATTCAAGTTCATTGTATTATTAATAGATTAGATTAATCATTTGACAAGCTTATGTAATGAACTTTACTACTTGGGTTTTCAGTGGTTAACTTTCCTTTCTCCCATAGATATTAGATTCCCCTCCCTATTTTCTTTGTAGTTTATAGAAAAGCAATTTAAAAAAATCCCCTCCGGGGGGCCAATAAAAAAAAGGGTTCTAGAGGAGATCCGGGAAATTACAGGCCAGTCAGTCTGATATCGATACTGGGTAAATTGGTGGAAACTGTTATTTGGGAAAGAATTAGTAGGCACATTGATGAACAAAAACTATTGAGGCACACTCAGCATGGGTTCTGTAAGGGAGGAACATGTCACACTAACCTGTTAGTGTTTTTTGAGGGAGTGAACAAACATGTGGACAAGGGGGCCCCAATAGATGTTGTTTACCTTGACTTCCAGAAAGCTTTTGATAAAGTTCCTCATCAAAGGCCCCTAAGTAAGCTCAATAATCATGGGATAAAAGGATAAGTCCTCTAGAGGATGAGTATAAATGGGAAATTTTCTCAGTGGAGGTTGGTAAGCAGTGGGGTACCACAGGGATCAGTAACTGGGTCCGATGCTTTTTAACTTGTTTATTAATGATTTGGAGTTGGGAGTAAGCAGTAAGTGGCTAAATTTGCAGATGATACAAAGTTGTTCAGGGTGGTGAGAACCAGGGAGGATTGTGAAGCACTCCAAAGGGATCTGTCGAGGATGGTTAGTGTGAGCTAGCTCACAGTTTTTTAGCCTCCGACTCATATATTTTTGTCTTAGCTCATGAAGGATGGCTCCAGAGCAAACTAATTTATGCAGTAGCCAAATCGCTCACAACTTTAATGTCAGTAGCTCACAAAGTAGAATTTTTGCTCACAAAACTCCACAGCTTAGAGGGAGCATTGGTCTGAACTGGCAGAGACTGACCAAGAGTTGTCTCTTGGAGTCATAGTAGATAACTCAATGAAAATGTCTAGACAGTGTACAACTGCAATAAAAAAGGCCAACGTTATGCTGGGGATTATAAAGAAGGGAACTGAAAACAAATCAGCCAGTATCATAATGCCCCTCTATAAATCATTGGTGCGGCCTCATTTGGAGTACTGTGTACAGTTCTGGTCACCACACCTCAAAAAGGATATTATAGCATTGGAAAAAGTGCAGAAAAGGGCAACTAGAATGTTAAAAGGGTTGGAACACTTTCCCTATGAAGAAACGTTAAAATGCTTGGGGCTCTTTAGCTTGGAGAAATGACAGCTGAGGGGTGACATGATTGAGGTTTATAAGATAGAGCAGGTAGAGAAAGAAGTACTTTTCTCCCTGTCTCACAATACAAGAACTCATGGGTTCTCAATGAAATTGCTGAGCAGTCGGGTTAGAACAGATAAAAGGAAGTACTTCTTCACCCAAAGAGTGATTAACACATGGAATTCAATGCCACAGGAGGTGGTGGTGGCTACAAGCATGGACAGCTTCAAGAGGGAATTAGATAAGCATATGGAGCAGAAGTCCATCAGTGGCTATTAGCCACAAGATATAGATTGGAACTCTCAGGCTGGGACGAGTGATGCACAGTATTCTTGGTGCTTGGGGGGGGGGCAACAATGGAAGGGTTTCTGGTGTCCCGGCCCCACTTCTGGACCTCCTGATGGCACCTGGTATTTTTGGCCACTGTGTAACAGAGTGTTGGACTAGATAGGCCATTGGCCTGATCCAACATTGGCTTCTCTTATGTTCTTATCTAATCCCCTTTTAAAGCTGTTTATTTCTGTGGCCATCACTACATCCTCTGGTAGTGAATTCCACATTTTAATCACTCTCCAACACAACAATTTGCACCAAGAAAAGGGCAAAGACCTTACTTCCACATCCTTACCATACCAACAGTTTCTCTCTGTCTCTGCCTCTCTTCATATTAAAGCACTGAACTAAAAAAAAGGGGGGAATAGACATTGTGATAAACCAAAACCCCCACAATTACATGATGCAATGAAGTCAGTAATCCCACATAGCTGCTTTACTTGTGCTGCTGCAATCAGAGGCCTCATTATCACTCCTAAAACAGAGGCTTCTGGTTTTAGCTTTTAGCTTAGATTCCAGGGCACCCTTCTCTTCATCTTACAATAAATTGCTTGTGAACCAGACTGAGCTGTTAATAAGAAAAGAAGGTATAAGGATTTCATTATTAGGACTAAGTTATTTGCAAAAATTCTTGATAACTCTATCTGTGCATATGGAAATGCAAGGTTTATATTGTCAACACTATGTGCATGTATAGGGGGAAAGTAGCATCAGTTTTTGACAACTACTTATTCAGATACTGTGTATCTAAGTTTCCAAAGCCTTAAGGCTCTACAGTATGTCAAACATAGTTGAATTCTCAGGCTTAATGACCCTAAAATATGTATTCTATTTTTGAGAACATTACGTAAGTATACATTTTATGTAAAGTGGATTTAACTCTTTCCTGCAATGCTTTGATGAAACAACAGCCCACTTTATACATATGTGTCTCTTGCACGATGCTTCAGTCACATCTCTGAGCAATAAATTAGAAACAGGAAAGTATAGCTCCATATGCCAGGAGCACAGGCACAACATTACATTTACGATTCTCATTTCTTCTTCTGCCCACTTAGCCAGCTGAAATGGGTCATGGCCTTGACTAGGGGGAAGAAAACAAACTACAAATAAATGAGAGCTAGTAAGCTCCATCAGCTATTATGTACAAGGCACAGGCTGTGCTACTATTTCGATATTATTCATTACTACAAATCCCGCTGTCAGAATTTATCTGTAGTAAACAATGCATGTGATCTTTTGAACGGCTCCATTTTTTACTTGGTTTAGTCTTGCCTTCCCACATTGCCATTACCCTTGTGAATGTAAAGTACAATTGCAGAAATATCTGCAAGGGCTACCTGTTTGTTTACAGACAGGGCTATTTTTGGGCAGGTCTGGCTTCCAAGTTGGCCACACCCAGCAGGAACTCATTAGCATAATAGGCCACACCCAACAGCAGAAACTCATTAGGATTGGCTACATTAGGGGTGTGTGGCCTAACGTGCAAAGGAGTTCCTGCTACAAAAAAAGCCCTGGGTAAACAGAATAAGAAGCAAAAGTGTGGCTGGATGAGCACACTTCTGGTAATATAGGGGTGCGGCCTAATAGGCCAATGAGTTGTGCTGTCAGGGGTGTGGTCTAATATGCTAATGAGTTTCTGCTGTTGGGTGTGGCCTAATATGCTAATGCGTTCCTGCTGGGCTTTTTCTACAAAAAAAGCCCTGTTTACAGACGTAATTCAAAGCACTGGTAAAAACCTATATGGTCCTAAATTGCTTAGGACCAGCCTCCTTGAAGAACGACTTCCTTTTGTACAGTCTATTCTGTTGAGATTTTCCTCTCTGACCCCACCTGAAAAGGTGAGCTGCGTGGTAACTGGAGACAGGGCTTTCTTTCTGTGGTGGTGCTTCACCTTTGGAATGTCCTCCCTTTGCAGTTCATCTGGCACCTACTCTAATATTATTTAGGAGCCAGGCCAAAACAATTGTTTTTATTCAGCTTTTAATTGAAGTTGGATCACATTAATTTTAAGGCCTTATGCCCTGCATACTGCTGTTTTTAGCACTATTGCTGTTTTGTGACCACTGCTCAGGCTGCCTATGGTCTTCATAGAGATTTTACTAACAATTTTTCTGACAATTTTGTGTTTAATGGTTCTTTTGTTTTTATTTTGATGTCCACCACAAGCAGCTCTCTGAAGATGCAGCCTATAAATCTTTGGGGAGTAAACAGAATAATCACCTGTAAAGCTTGAACACAAGGAATACATATAACCACTATGGTGTAGTGGCTACAGTGGTGGACTACTATCTGGGAGATTGAGGTTCAAATTCCCACTCTGCTGTGGAAACTTACTGGATCACCTTGGTCTAGTCACTCAACCTGAGCCTAGTGTACTTCACAGAACTGCTACATGGAGGACAGGAGAATAGGGTTGTCAACCTTCAGGTGGGGCCTGGAGATCTCCAAAAAAATTACAAGTGATCTCCAGATGACAGAGATCAGTTCCCCTGGAAAAAATGGCTGCTTCAGAGGGTGGACTCTATGGCATTATACCCCACTGAGATACCTTCCCTCCCCAAACTCTGTCCTCCCCATGTTCCACCCCAGATTCCAGGAACATCCCAACCTGGAGGTAAAAAACCCAGAGGAGAATGATGCAAGTTGCTTTGGGGCCCCATTGAGGAGAAAAGTGGGGGTGTAAATGAAATAAATAAATGCATATATAATATCTACATTTTGAACATCAGCAATGCAACTGTTTGTTTCTGTTTATTTGGATTTATATCCGTCCCTCCCCTTGATGGGCTCAGGGTGGGTTCCAACAATATAAATACAGTCCTGGCCCTGGTCGAGGCAAGTCGGACATCCCTGGGGCCGGGGACCACCAAAAGTTGTTGATTGGTGGACCTCAGTGCTCTATGGGGCTCATATGGGGAAAAGCAGTCTCGAATGTCAAGTCCTGGGTTCATTCGGTAGTACTTCTGGATAAAGTAAAAAATAAAAGGAAGCACCTTTTGCATTCCTAGTATAAAAAGATAGAAAAACAATAGACCTACCCACACACACAGAACTAGCCATTTGTGTTTGGACAGACTTTTTTTTTTTTTAGCATTTTAGTGTTTTGTGCACAAAATTCTAGTCTTGAAGTGAATAGGGTTGCCAGACCCCCTCACTTTTGCGGGATGCATCTCCGCTGCCAGCCAGCTGGCTGTCGGGGGGGGAAAATCCCACCCCCAATTGGCTTGAAGGTGACATGATGGCACAACCTGGAAGTGATGTCATCACATCTCCAACGTCGTGTGGCGATGCTCTAGTTTTTGGGCAAAACTCTATGGTAAAATCGGCTACAAAGGTCCCTGCCACACAGCAGGGAAACGGAGGGCTGATCTGCGGCAAATGTGAGCCGCACCAAAGTTGGAACGCCGCGGCGGGATCCCACAGATCCCCGGAGCCGCGGCACGTCACTCCCCGGCACGATCAGATGCCGGGGAGGAAGAGTTGGCTGGGAGGGGGAGGCTGCCGAACTGCGCATGCTCGAGCATGCGCAGTACGGCAGGGGGCCGGGAAGCACCAGCGCAAATACAAGCCGGCCGATCCCACGGCCCGACTTGCGGCGCTCCAAAGGATTCCACCACCTCGGTAGGTGGTTCTGTTTTACTGCGCGGTATCGCCGGTAGGGACGGAACCGGGACGGATCCGGCACGCTCCCCAGATGTTGAGGTGGGATCGTGCCGGTTTGCTCCGCCCCCGTTCCGTCCCGCTCCCGGCCCAACTGGGCTCGTATGAACGGGGCCAAAGCACAGAATATTGACCAAAAACTAGAGTGTCACCCCCCCATTGGTGACATGATGAAATCACTTCTGGGTGATGTCATCGCACCAGATCCCTACAAGGACCCAGGATCCCTCCACCAGCTGCTGGGTAGGACCTGGCAACCCTAAAAGTGGATTCTATTACATTTTAGATTATGTTGGATAAGACATTCAGTAACAAAAGCTTAACATAAAACCTTTTCAGATCCACGGCTTTGCCACATGCACTAATTGTGAATTTGTTTCTACTTTAATTTTTGTTTCTATGTTGCAGAAAAATGCAATTATAGAAAACTACCCCTCTGTGTGACAATATCTTAACTTAAAGAGGTCTTTTAGTACACAAAGGACCAGATTTGATTGCAATTTTTTGTAATATGAGCACAAAAAATAGACAGACCTTCAAAATTAGCCTTCTGTGTGCTAAATACTTAAAACAAATATGGCTTTTAGTACAGACAAAGCTAGTTTGGGAAGCATTTCTATTTTGTTGTTCTGTGTTGCAGAATACTGTAATTGTGCTCATCTGCAACACAAAAACAAATTAAAGAGAAACATGTCACACAGAAATATTGGAAAACCCTTTTTTAAGGCCTTTTGGCATACCAAAGACTAGTTTTGAAGGAAATTTCTATTTTTTTATGTTGCAGAAAAGCATTATTGTGATCTTCTGCAGCACAGAAACAAAACAAAAATAGAAACCCATTAAAAATAACTCTTTGTGTTATTGTGTGCCAAAAAAACTCAAAAGTTGGCACACCAGCATTTAGGCTTGAAGTAGCTCCTTTGTTTTTATGTCACACAGGTGCATTGTTCTGTTGATTGTATGTAGATAGCTAACAATAATAAATGAAATATGCTTTTTCTTTCATGAAAGCTGTCTATTTTAAAAATCTATCTATAAATCTGAAAGAAATAAACATTTTCCTTTTGCCAAATCCATTGTCAACTTCACAAAAGTTTCCTTTCTTGCTCAATGCTAGTAGGAGAATAGGTCTGTCAATTCTGGGTTGGGAAATTCCTGGAGATTTGGGGTTAGGGTTGCCAACCCCCTGGTCTGGGTGGGGGTTCCCCCAATTTTCTTGCCTTCAATCCGCCACTGATCAGCTGGTCAGCAGGGAAAGCTCCACCCCTGGACAGGGACATTGGAGGTTGACACTCTAGTTTTTGTGCAAACTCTATGGTTTTGAGGACAAAAACCTTTTGTCCAAAAAACTAGAGCATCACCCCCCAATGTCCCCCAAAACGATGAAGTCACTTCCGGGTGATGTCATCACAGTGCCAGAAGTTCCTGACAAGCAGACTGGAGCCCCACACTGTCAGCCGTTAAGGACCTGGCAACCCTATTTGGGGACAAGCTGGGGAGAGGCCTTATCTGAATATAATTTTCACCCACCAAAACAGCCATTTTCTCCAGGGAACATGATCTCTGTAATCTGGAGATCAGCCATAATTCCAAAAGGTCTCCAGGCGTTACCTGGTAGTTGGTAACCCTCCAGGAAAAAATCCAAATCAACAGAACTATGGACTAACAAGCAGGCAACCTGCAAGGACTTTCAGGGGGCACCTAATTTCATATTGCAATGGATGAACCACTTCTTATTGTAATTAACCTCTCCTTATAGTAATGTGTGGATTTCTATTTGTTTTTGGGTTTCCCCTCAGCTTTTATCTCTAATATCTACGTAAGGCCATTGAAGCTCTGGGTCTCACTTGGAGCTCTGGGGCTAGAACTGAATGTACTAATAACATTCTGTGTTACCATTTTATATTTAGCAGCCAGACACAGCTCTCTCACAGTTCAAACGTCGTGGTCAACCATATTCGTAGGGCTGCCAGCTCTGGGTTGGGAAATACCTGGAGATTTTGGAGGTGGACCCTGGGGAAGGTGGTATTTGGGGAGTGGAGGGACCTCATCAGGATATAATGCCATACAGCTCACCCTCCAAAGCACCATTTTCTCCAGGGGAACTGATCTTGGTCATCTTGAGATCAGTTGTAATAGTGGGCGATCTCCGGGTGCCACCTGGAGGTTGGCAAAACTACATATGAGGAAGTTTCAGAGGGTAGCTTTGCTGGTCTGCAGTAGAACAGTTAGCAGCTGAGAGACCAACAAGAAAGACCAACTGAATGTGGTAAGTCAAGCTGAAACTGGATCCAGGCAAAACAGAGGGTGATGCTGGTTATCACCGCTGTCAGTCTGTTTTGATGTAACCCAGGTAAGTTCCTACAATCAGGTGCAAAGCCTGGGGATGATTTTGGACACAACCCAACCTTACTGGTAGTGAAACAGGATGGCACTATTACTAAGGATGCCTTTTTTCTTTTAGGTTTGACTCCTGTATTGTCCTCTCTTCTATACACAGTCCAGCCGTCACCCAATTTTGCAGAAAACCCTATTTTGGAATAGTTGCGGCTCTTTATATATTTTTTACATTTTTATTGAGCATATCAGTCAAAACACAGAGATAAACTCATTATTCATCTTATCAATATCCTCATTTCCCATTTTTAACAATCGTGAAACAGAAGAAAAAACAATCCATCTGAGGTTACTATTGCAACAACCAATTTTTTTTCTCTTTTAGTCCCTCTTCTTTTCCTATGCCCCTATCTTACCCGTTTATAAATCCCATCCAACTTCCCTATAACTTATACATACACATAATACCACTCAAAAACTACAGTTCATTCTAACTCACATAGTACTATTACCCTGCTTCTGTACCTAAAATGAAAAGTTGAAAGGGTTGCCTCCGATTGTGGGAGCTATAGAGAGGCACTCTACAGCGAGAGGGGAATCCCCCCCTCTCCCTATATACGGAGGCCTTTGGGGGGGCACACTCTTCACCTCCTTGCTACACCCAGTTATGACGATAAAACCCTAAACTTCAAAATAAACAGTTCCATATGCCTATCCTGCTTAAACATATTTAGAGATACAGCGTACTCTTATGCTAATACATCTTGCTTCCAGTTGTTTCCTATTATTTACACTATAACCTAACTATCAATACCATAATATATTCTACCCTTCACTATTCCCCCTCTTTCAATTTCATAACAGCCTCTACAAGTTTTTTCCCGGTCGTCTCATTATGTGCTGTGAATATTTTATTTTTTATATTAACAGCCAAATGTCCAAGTGCTAACCATCTGTATGGTATTTCCTTTTCTCTTAATGTTTTTGCTATTTCTCGCAAACTTTGTCTTGCAATCAGCACCTCTGGGATGACGTCAGCATACAGAAACACGCATGTATCTTCAAGAAGCAAACCCTGTTTTTCACGAGCTATTTTAAAAAGTTTATTCCTTATATTAAGCTCTTTGAATTCAATGATAATGTCCTGCAAAACTCCTGGGGGGGCTCTCTTTGAAATGTTGATTCGGTAAGCCGAAGTAATTATCTCCTCCGAAGCCTCTGTTACACCCTCCGACCGCAGCATCTGTAGAAGCCACTTGTTTATTTCCTCCTTAAGATGACCTGTTGCACAAAAGTTGGAGGAAACTCCCCATAACTTCACTTTTCTTTCCCTTAGTTTCGTCTCCTGAAGTATAATTCTATTTTTGCCCATTTTTCAAACATTTGTACCTCTGATAAATCATCAGAAACTTTCCTTGCAATCCAAAGTGCAGAGTCTGCCTTGTGCTCCGTTGTTTTTACAGCTGAAGCCAATTCATCCAGTTTCTGGTTTATCGGGTCTATAACACTTTATATTTTAAATGTTTTGTTAGTAAACTGAGATGTAGTTTATTGCCTTTGGGTCTTATGTACTGAGTCTCTTCATGGCTAAAGAGCCATCATCATGTTCGGTTAATGGAACCTTCCTCTCATAATTAAACAGCTTCGATTTTAGCCAAGGGCTCCTGGGCCAATTGAACAGCACTGAGGATTCAGCCACTCGTCATTTTTCAGGAACATACTAAGAAAAGGAAATTTTCTGGCCATCACCACTTTGGATCCTTGCATTCCAGGAACAGAGTTCTAAACAATCGGACCAGAGTACTATGAACATTTCAGCTCTCTTAATGCATGATTAATTTCTTCACTATAAATCAAAGCAGACATTTTTAAAATAAAAAATCCATATAGATACTTTTGTTTTGACCCTCACAATATATTTAGTTTTGGTTACAATTAACCATTACAAGAGACACATGGCTACCACCATAACTTGCATTCATGCACTGCATACCTCCCTGCCCCTAAAGGCTGCAACTTTCCTTGCAAAATTCCAACAATAGCCAATGATGTAAAGCAAGGGTGGAGAAACACACAGCCTAATGATGTCACAAGGAAAATGACATGTGATAAGAAATTTTAGAAATATAGAAGGTTTGGGTTTAAAAATGAACCAAATAGTTTATAAAATCCATGTATCTGTCTCTGTCTTTGCTAGCAAAACAGCAAACAGGCTTGGCCTGCTCCACTGAACCAAACCCCATGATTCTTTGCAAGCCCTTTGTTCCAGGCAGAGCATTCCTCTCAGTCACATACTCAAAAGTTCACACATTCCATTCCCAGAATCTGAATCAATGTAAATTTCCACAGGTGTGAGACCCACAATTTCCTAGGCAATAAACTGCAGCTGGCAGGAAAGGCCATTTGGGCAGTGACAGACTTCAATCCGGAAGGCAAACTAACTCCTGAGATACAGGAATTCACACACCCCACTTCCATCTCAGAGATAACATCAAAGAACCATTTATCTCTCATGTTGGAAACACCAGGAAAAAAACAATGACACTGTACTGATCCTGTAAATAAAAATGTAACTTTTGTTGTGTGAGACGCAAGGAAGCAATCTCCTCTAAAACTTCAAAATGTTAATTTACAACTGTAATTTAATTATTGGGAGACCTCTTTGATCATTTGGTATAAATGCTAGTCAGTCTCAACAGACCTTCGCTGGCTCTTGAAGGATCAGGAGATGTTTTTACTTTCTGGAGACTCTGGGAGTCAGCCCGGAAGGCCTTTCGTTTTCTGCATGCTTTGGGTGGGATAGAACTTTGCTAGCATGTTTATTTTTCTGTGTATTCACTATCAACGTTTAGGAAATAGAATTGTACTGTGTTGGCAGATGGCAGAGCGTCTTGCTAGCCACCTTGCCAGGTAAACCTTTGAATGTTTTTCTTTTAATAAAGATAAGTTTTATTTTAAGAAGAGACCTTTGAGTGTCTCTGCCAGCGCTTAGCGGTTTCCAAGCTAACACCTCTACCTTTGGTAAGGAGGCAACACTCAGAGGACACACGAACCAGAGGGAGAGTGTGGGAGGCACGGGTAAACACATTCACAGACACGTGCAGCCACACATTTTCTCACGACATGACATAAGATATATTTGATGTTATGGGGGGAGGGGAGAGTAGAACTTGATACAAAATTGCCAGTTCTAGCTGCCGCTCTAGTCACACGGAACAGAAGCCACACAAGTGAGACGGAAAACAGGTGGAGTTTCCAGGCGCGATCTCACCAGCACATCTGGGAAGCATAGCACTCCCGTGGCTCAACCGAGGCTTCCAGCCGAAACTGCGTGGCAAAAAACTAGTACCTCGGAGGTACTAGTTTCCGGAAACTGCGGGGCAAGGGCGGGCGTCTGATCGCGTTTCTGGTGGCATCCGGCGCCCGCCCATGTCCCCTTGCAAATAAGGTGGGTTTTTTTTGTCCAAGACTCTGTGGATGCGCACGACCACCCAACGGAGCATGCGCATTTGTCATGTACAAACACAAAAAAAACAGTTTGCCGCGGCGCACGCTTCTTCATTGCGCGCCGGCTTGTCCTGTGATCAGCACCTCTCCCTTGCCATGGAACCTCCATGGTACCTCCACAGGACCTCCACAGGAGGTCTGATCGCGTAACTGCGCAGTAGTTTGCCCCAGGGCAAACAGCCACGCTTCTCCCCCGCAGTTTCCTGCCCGTGTGACCGGGGCCTATGTTCTGCTTTACTCACTGCCCTTCTACATAGTCTCTTTCTTCAAGAGTAAATTTTCGGACAGGAAATCATACCTTATAAGAACATAAGAAATGCCAATGTTGGATCAGGCCAAAGGCCCATCCAGTCCAACACTCTGTATCACACAGTGGCCAGAAATACCAGTGCCATCAGGATGTCCACCAGTGGGGCCAGGACATTAGAAGCCCTCCCACTGTTGTAGAAGCCTTCCCACTGTTGCCTTATGTAGGGCTGCCAACCTTCAGGTGCTACCTGGAGATCTTCCAGTATCACAACGGATCACCACACGACAGAGATCAGTTCCCCTGGAGAAAATGGCTGCTTTGGAGGGTGAGCTGTATGGCATTATTATACCCTAGTGAGGTCCCACTCCCTCCCCAAATTCTGCCTTCCACAGGCTCCACCCCCCAAATCCCCAGGAATTTCCAAATCCAGATCCGACAACCCTACTTAACAGGCCTGTAACCACGGGGGAGTGGATTTGGAGGCAATGCCTCCCACAGATGAGCGCTGCCCCCTCAATTTTTTAAAAATCCTGAACATTTTTTTTTTAAATGTAAGATGTGTGTGGGTGTTCCAAAATGACCCCAGGCACAGTCATGGAAGCTTCAGTCTCATTTTTCTTTTTTCCAGGCCAAAAAATAGTGTTTGTTTTTTTAAAAAAACAATAAAATAAAATAAAATTGCAAAAAATAAAATAAAATTGCAAAATGCAAAAGAGAGAGAGTTGAAGATTCCCCCCCCCAGATTTCCCCATGCCCCACCAACCAAAATTTTCTGGCTACGCCCCTGCCTACTTATTTGAAAATAAAGCAAGCTAAGTAACGGATTCTGCTTTCTTTATTTTAGAATATTTTTTTTAGTGTAAGCATTTTCTGCTGTCCTAAATTCCTACCTTGCCTGGGCTTGATTTACTAAGAAGGTTTATTGATGTTTTTTTCCCTGGGAATCTGGCTCTCTAGGCATCTTTCTGCCGTTTCCCTTTATCATCTTTACTGATAATTATGCTGTGCCTATCCATGAAATTACAGGAGAATCAGCTGGGTAACTTCAAAGAAGCTAAACATTAAACTTACTGCATAAAAATCCATAAAAATCATCTGGTTTTCAAAACATCACCACCGAATTGTGAGAGTAATCTAGACTCAGAGATTAGTAAAGTGATATTTATATAGATTCCAGAAAACAGTGTCCTTTGTCAGTACCTAAGATAATATTTCTATCATTTTTGAGCACCAGCTGTGGCTACAAAGTTACCCTGAGGAGTTTTGAAATAGTTTTTGCACACAATGATACTGGGTTAACATGCTATCAAAAGACTCCAGTATTATTTTTCCTAGCATACCACAGTTCACAGTTATGTGAGAAGAGATATGGTGGTGTGCTGTGTGAAGCCTAATGTTTAAAGTACAGTCGTATGTCTCTGTAAAGTATAAAAGCATATTTAACAGAAATAATGAATCCAGCTTTCGCCCCCAGCAATCTTCAGCTCATTTTGGAAATTAATTAACATTTACTGCACATCAACCTGCACTTCTCTGAAAGCAATTCCTTCCATATATCGCAGGATATAATTTGCTCTTTGGGTCAAGGTTTCCCAAAGAAAATCTGATACCAGATACCACAAAGACAGGCCGAAGGAACAGCAGGGTAGAAAGCTTTACAGATATGTGCACCATTAAAAAATAAATGTGATTCTAATATGTGTCATCATTTGACTAGGGACTAAAGCCATCCATTACAAAATTAATCTTAAAATATTCAATAAAATAAACACAACAGGAAAAAACTACTCCCTAAAACTTCTTTGAATATAGAGCTGAGCTAAACGTAACTGGGTTTGCCAGACTCCGTTTGTGTTCCCTGCAGCCATACAGCAGCTTCAGGGAATGGCTTCTTTAAAATGGGCTCAGAATGGTGTCTCTGGGAGAAGGCGGCCCCCTGCCCCAAGCCATTTTCCCATACGGAAACCATGCCGGGGACAGGAGCTATTCCCCTAATTTTGCTGCTGCACATTGAGTATCTGTGCATATGTTGGGGAAATAACTACTCCCAGGATGGTTTTTACACAGGAATACCCTGAAGTGTGCCATTCTGAGCCCTTTTGGGCTCTCCTGTGTGTGTGTGTGTGTGTTTTGAAGCCATTCCCTGCAGCTGCTGTGTGACTGCAGAGAATATGTGTTGGATCTGGGGAACCCAGCCTAGAATCTTTCAAAACAGAAATATTTAGTTTAGTCAGTAATCTTTTGCCATTTCCACAAAATACCCGGCCGTAGACCATCTTTGCATGCATATGTCAGTGTTCATATGACTCAGGGAAGAATTATAGAGTACTTATGGTCAGTTAACGATATTGGGTTGGATCCTAACTCTTTTTCAATTCATACAAATGCTCTTCCTTCTGCATGCGGGATACCCTCTCCCCAGAGTAGAGTACAGAAAGCTGCAGTGAGAGGAGAAGTTCTGTTTTACTAGCACTGTACTTTGTTCCTGAGTTCCCGCTAAACTGTGGAGTCACAAGAGCAAAAATTGTACTTTGTGAGCTACTGGCATGAAAGTTGTGAGTGAGCGATTTGGCTCCTGCATAAATTAGTTTGCTCTGGAGCCCTCCTTCCTCAGCTGAGACAAAAATGTGTGAGCCGGAGGCTAAAAAACTGTGAGCTAGCTCACACTAACTCAGCGTAGAGAGAACACAGCTCAGGAACCAGTTTTAAGGGCCTAAGCAATTTATTTAATGGCTTAATAATTTATTTTATTTATTCAGTGGAAAGGTGCTTAAAGCTGATCAACCAAACTAGTTTCAAACAATAAAATCAATTCCTAGTAATAAAGCAATATACTGATGCTTAACCCAGACAACCAAGGGTGCGTTCAGATGGGCAGCTAATCCCGCCATTAGCCCACCTCTAATTTGATCCTGATTTTTTAAAATCCATCGTTGCACGACCAGACAGCCCCCCATGTCTTACTGTGCGCTGCCTCCGCTGTGGATTGTCCAGACGGCGTCCACTGAAGGAGGCATGCGCGGTGGGGGGGAGTTTAAAGAAAGTTTGCACAAGTGCATAGGTGTGACATTGCATCCTTGTTTCTCCACGCATGCGCGGAATCAAGATTTTTTTAAATGGCACCCGTTCAGGATGGTCTGATGTCAGACCATCCCAAACAGGTGCCATTTTTTAATTGCACACTGTCATGATCAGACAGGGGAAAGTCTGTGAATGGCCCGTCGGGAACCGAAAACTCCAGTTTTAAAGTACTACCCTTTTAATACAGCTCCGAAGCGTGGCAAAATGGGATGCTCACGGACGAGGTATGTTTCCCAGATGTTGCTGTCTGGAAATTACAATTAAATCTGCCAGGCACTTGTGCATGGTGCAGATCTAAAGAGCTGTCTGAACGCACCACCCACAGAGGCTCTGTTTGGGCTTTGGCTCACCCTGAAAACTGCATATAACACATGTTGGATGGGGTTCTATTATTCCTAAAGACTGCTCAGTTATTGACACCTTTCTTATCCCTATCCCTTCTGACCGTATTATATCTATTTTGTTACGATCTCACTGGCTTCTAGTTTATTTCAAGACCCAATTCCAAATGATGATTTTTGAACTTCAAAATGCTAAACAGTTTCAGATCAGAGTATCTATCTATCTATAGGGGTGCTTCCTCCCACATGAGCCTAACAAAATACAGAGATCATCTGGAGAGCCCCTATTCTCTGTTCCCGAGTCATCAGATGTTCTGTGACTGGCTACATGTGATTAGACTTTCTCGATGGCGGCACCAGTATTATAACACTCCCTTTCCCAAGAGATGCATTTTGTCTCATCACTTCTTAAGACGAGTGAAGACACTTTTGGTTTGAATTTACATCATTGACTGAGCTGATGCTCCTGTTTTGCTGGCCCTGTGTAATTATATGTCGGGCCTGTAATATAATCCCTGCTTGTTGGGGTGGACTGGCCATTATGGATATTGGGATGCTTCCCAGTGGGCCAATGGCTTCCCCTCACCCAGGTTGGATCAGCCCAGAGAAAGAAGGTTAGCAGCGAGCCCACCCACCTTCCACGGTGGGAGGCAGCATCAACAGGTCCACTGGGGAGACAGACCACCCTTTCCCCCCTCTCATTTGGGTGGGTGGGCCCAGAGCCCCTTCCCAGGGTCATTTCCCCTTCCCAGTCAACGCCTTCCTGCTGATTATATTTGTTGATTTACGGGAAAATGTGAACAATGGATCCTGAGAAAGCATACAAGAGAGCCCCTGAGAATGCAGTGATCTTATCATCCTCTAAGATTTCTTGTCAAATATATTTAGAAGTCCCCATGAATACTCACAATTATGTCACCGGTTCCTAACAGTCAACACTATTTCATGCCTTTGAAGAATCCAATAAACCAGCATGATATGACACATCTCTGATGAGTTCCAGATGAAGATTACCCAACCATGGCCACAAATACATTATCTTAGTCAGAAGCTGGAAATACATGAATCAGCAGGGAATCAACAGTGTTATCCAGGAGTGCTCGGAGCTGCCAAGTGTCTTTCTGTTCAAATAGGCTTATCCAAAAACAAGAGTTGACGATAAGGCAGCTAGGGAGTCAACATAAAAATAAGCCAGTGAGTTAATGTAACAATAAAAGGTATAGTTGTCTGTATGAGAAAAAAGCATCCAACATGATGTTGTTTTTGAAGGAAGGTAAAGATAGCCCTGGAATTTTCTGATTGGCATTTATTACCCAGGCTGTGAAGAGTTCAGTTTGCAACTGGACACCTGCAATCTTTTATCGCATTAGAAAATAATATGAAGTATTATAAAAAATGTAAAAAAACCCCAACTATAGGTTACCACTAGGCAAGCCCAGAACTTCGCAATGAACATGTTCACCAAGCAAGCATACCTTGCTCAACAGCTATGACTAGTCATGAGTTGAGCTTTGGATCAACACATCTCACCCTGCCTTATTGTTCATCACCTGCCTCAAGCATCACACTGAACAACTTTTTTTTTTACCCAGCAAAACACATGAAGGCAGGCAATCACAATCAGTGTTCCCTCTAAACTGAGTTAGTGTGAGCTAGCTCACAATTTTTTAGCCTCCAGCTCACAGATTTTTGTCTCAGCTCAGGAAGGAGGGCTCCAGAGATAACTAATTTATTCAGTAGCCAAATCACTTGCTCACAACTTTAATGCCAGTAGCTCACAAAGTAGAATTTTTGCTCACAAGACTCCACAGCTTAGAGGGAACCCTTTCTCACGATGCAAACGCTTGCTTACAGAGTTTCACCAGAAATCTCCCATGAGGTGGTGACTGTGGCAGTCTTTACCCCTAATGGGGGCAGTTGAAATTCTTTTACTGTCTACTTGCCTCTGTGTGTTTGATTTACAGTAAAATAAATTAAAATATTTTAATGACCTAAGGGGGAAATAAATTATGACTCCCAAGAGGCTGTGTGAGATCTAGACAGCCAGTTACATAGTTGGACTAAGGCAATTTTCCCCATGACAGAATTTATTTCTATGTTGTTGAAATTCTTCATTTAAACAAATGGCAGCAGCCACAACAGTGAACAAGAGGGTAATTTATTTCATAGATAGATGCCATTGACTATGTATGCACAGACATGGGTCACAGTCAGATGAGCTGTTTAATCCAATATTGTTGCTCCTCCCCTCTGGATTTAAAATGCTCATTCAAACAGCATTATCCCTATCCCATTTAGCAGTCATCGGTCCCCACAGTCTCACCCCTAGACTTTCCAGACATCGGAGAAAGTCTAGTCTTTATGGATTCAACTGGTTTCACCACACACTTCTGGATGTCTGAACTCTCTCTTAAGAACTCAAGCCATTAGAGAAGTCTGATCACACTATTCCATCTTTGCGCCATCACATAGCTCCGCCCACCCACCATTTATAAAATCCAGTTAGCGATGTGCGCATAAGCAGATCTTCATCCCAGGGTTATGAATCACTGCTTGCATGTTTCTGCACCCAAACATTCTTTCCAGATCAGAAGCCCCGGGGGAGTTGGTTTTGAGTTACAAATCCCCCCCCAAGAAACCTCTCTCCTGTTTCCTGGGGTTGGAAAACCATGGAAATAGTCCCTAGTTAGGTTCCCATATTGGAAGAGAACCTGGGGAGGCTGGCATCCCTAATTTAGGGAGACTTGGGTAAAGCTGAAAGAATTTAAAAATCCAGGCAGCCTTTTTGAGTGAACTTGGGCCGAATATCTGCCCCAAAAGTATGTGCAGGGCTTTCTGGACCTTGGCTAAAGTGGAGGATGTAGATGTTAATCAGACTACAGAGATCAGTTCCCCTGGAGAAAATGAATGCTTTGGAAGGTGCACTGTATGCTATTGTACCCCACTGAGGTCCCTGTCCTCCTTAGGATCCATCCCCAAATCTCCAGGAGTTTCCCTGCTTGCAGCTGGCAACCCTACTCACCAGCCCACTTTCCCATATACACACTGTGTTAGCAGAAGAAGTTTTTTTCCCCTTCAGAGTTGTTGCTTGAGAGCATCCCATGGTTGACACAAGAATAAATGTACTGAAGTTAATGGGACCACTCTCATGTAAATCTGCATGTAAAGATGTTCACACTTTCCCCATGTATTCCAAGGAAGAGAGGCAAAGAGGAGAAGGCTGAGGGGAGCCACAGTACTTGGTGGAAGGATCACGGAGCTGTCAAAATGAAGTGGTGCTTTCAATTTTGTACTTCTGCACATGCATGACAGTTTTTTAAAAGGATGCTGCCCAGCCAACAGCTCCGTGGTTACTGCACAGCAATCATCTGAACAGTCAACTATGCAGTGAGTGCACCGTGAGGCAGGTTAAAGGTGGCATGTCTGGACAAACCTCTCTGGAACAAATAACACCAGATAAAAGAGAGGCATGGCCAGACCATGCCAAGCCTGTCATCTGACCACAGCCATGGAAAGCACACTGGTGCTTGAACTGTTCATGAATGACCCACTCATTGAACATGAGCTCCATGGACTCACAACCACCACATGAGCTCAATCAGTGGATATTCAAACGTATTTCATCATTTAATTTATTTATTAATTCAGTTTATAGACCGCCCTCCCCTACATGTAGGACTCAGGGTGGTGAACAAAATTTCAATGAAATTAAAATCAAATCAAATCACTAAACAGTTAAAATTATAAAAATTTCAACTGCTATTACAAAATTGCATGTACAGACCAATTCTTATCCTTACCCTGTAAGGGAGGGCAAAGCAGGGGAGAACAAGAAGGACAGGCCAGGCATGATGGAAAATCATTGCTGTCCTCAACTATTATCACCTGGGAATACCCTATCTGGTGAGAAGATCTTTAGGTGCCACCTTGAAATGTTACACCTCAAAGGTGTAAAAATTGTTTTGAAATTGTTCTGGAGTAAAGCCATTCAACAGCTCCTATATGGTGCAGAATCTGGGGTTGGAATAAATGTTTGATCACATCTCTGGAACCTGTTCAGAATCAGAATTTTAAAAGAATTTTAGCTTTGCCTTGTGGTACCCCAGCAGCATTAGCACAGGGTGAACTTGGTTTCCCGTTGGCATCAAGCCCTATTCATTTTTGGAGAAAACAAGGGAATCTATCAGCCTGCTTTTAAGGCAAAGCATTGTGCTGCTGTACTCAGATGCCACTTGCCTAACTGGCTTTAAGAATATATTTCTTCAGTATTCCTCAGGGCACAAGTGTTGGGGTCTCCCCTTCCTGGTTTCAATATACGAGACTGAATTTTTAAGGACAATGCTATGCTGGACGGAAATACAATCTCTTGTGCCAGATTTTTCCCCAGGGTCAAACTGTTCAAAAAGGACCATGGAAGAACTTTCTCTCTGTCCAACATTACTTTCCCCAATCTTAGAACAGCCTTAACAGGTATGTGGTTTCAAAATATGCCTTCTGCTATTCTAGATGGTCGCTGTTATGTACTGATGGGGCTTGGGTCTGAGCAAAAGCTTCAAAGGCCTTCAAGACTATTGGTTGTATTGCCGGTAACGGCCAATCATATTTGTTGCTTATAATCCAATAGCTGCATTGTCAATAGTTACACTGTATATGGTTCATGCAAATGAAGGAGTTGGGGAGACAGGGGAGTTGCCAGCTCCAGGTTGGAAAATTCCTGGAGATTTGGGGGGGGTGGCCCCTGGGGAGGACAGGAACCTCCATGGGGTTCAGTGCCATAGAGTCCACCCTCCAAAGCATCCATTTTCTCCAGGTGAACTTATCTTTGTAGTCTGGAGTTGAGCTGTAACTCTGGGGGATCCCCAAGTCCCACCTGCAGGCTGGCATCCCTAGCTGGAGCTGGGCCCAAAGGTTGAAATACTTTATTTGTACAAAGGAAAGGTGCTCATGTGTTTTAAATGTGTTTTTATGAGTTTTTAGCTTCATAATGTTACTTTTAACTGCAGTTTGTCTATGTTCCCTTTTGCGCATCCTAACTCTAAAGGACTACATAGTAAATGCTTACTTACCTTAACACTCTACAGTTTTGTACACTTGCCCTTTAAATGTCAGATTTTCTGACATTTCCATAGAACATTTTAAAAGAAATATAACTAGCATCAGGCTAATCAGGTTGCTTTCACAGTAATTTGATCATGTTGCTTCCAACATATCAGTATCAGGATAGAATAGAAGAGTACACTGCACTAGATGGCAGCATGATGACCAAACTATGGAAACGAGCTGCTGCCATTTTTTTCTTTTACCTAAGTCTGCTAGGATGTATTAGGCTGCATTCTTTGGGATTGGCACTGCTACATGAATTGCTAAAATGACCTGATTAAAGTAAAGTAATTAAAACAGTAAGGAAAGATGGAGGGAAAAAAAGTTGTTCTGATAGACCAGGCTCTCGGCTGCATGAAATTAAATGTGTTTGCATATTTGTAAATAACTAGCTACACAAAACACAACCTGTTAAATTTGCACAGATATTGCATTTACATTAGAAAGGGAATGTCTCTATATTTAGCCAGGAGCTTTCCCCCATTATAAAAGGCAAAGTCAAGTCATTGTAATTAAGCCTAATAGTTACATACAGCAATATTGTCATGCTGCCTCTCAATAGGTGAACCAAAAATGCAGTGGCACTGAAAATCCTTTGGCTGAAAGCAGTTGCACAACAGAGCTGTCTTCCAGTTTGATATCTTTAATCAGATATATTTAGATACCAATATGTCTGTCATTTCAGGTTATTTTTGCTGTATGTTAGAAACGATGCATCTCAACTAACATTTTGGATAGGATATTACCATTGAGTTTCTTATTAGCTTTGTCAGTGTTGTAATATACAAAGAACAAATAAAACCAATAAATAAAATGTCTACAAATTATGCTTTAAAATAAAAAAGAAGTTATATAGGTGCAGCAATCTTTGCAAAGACTGGTCTCATTATGTTCACTGTAATACAGATGCCAGTTACTTTAATAATTCAAGACATTTTCTTTTAGGCATGAGCAATTTTAACTGCATCAAGAAATGTTTGTATGTGAATATGCTTGCAACTCGCTCATTATGACTATGACCAGCAATATGCCGGGATTGAAGCTGCCATAAGGGGGGGGGGGGCGCTGCTTCCTTTAACTACAACAACCTAGTTCACATATTATATTGAGTAATAAAAGAAGAGTGCTCAGTGCTAGTCAACTGTTGGCACTGAACCTCATAGATAGTATCATTAATATAGCGTTGCCAGCTCCAGGTTCATAAATTCCTGGAGATTTGGGGCTGTGGCCTGGGGAGGGGACTTTGTGGACGGGGGGGACCTCAACAGCTTATAACGCTATAGCATCTACTCTCAAAAGCAGCCATTCTCTCCAGGTGAACTGATCTCTGGGGTTGAGTTGTAATTCTGGGAGATCTCCAGGCTGCAGCTGCACACTGGCAACCATACAGATGAGCTGTGCATGAGGAAAATAACAGTTAGTCAAGGACAAGTTGCATGACTTCCTGTTCTCTTGTATGAGAAAGAAATGTGTGTATACTTGTGTGTGTGTATTCAAAGTCAACATAACTGATTTTGAACTGGCTTATTTCTCTACAAAGTTTGAAAATTCTACCCTTCTATGTAAAACAGAATTGTTCAGGAGGGCAATTCTATATATATAAAAAGAAAAAGGCTGAGGCATAATGCCATTTCTACAAAGGAAATAAGGCTGTGTTGTAATGGAATGGATGGAGCTTTTGTAAAGGTAACAGACTTTAGTCTATTCCATTGTGCATCGTATGTATTACCTTGCTCTTACTGCCTTGTTTCCTAGTTATGTAACTTCACTTTTTGCACTGTTTATGACATATGATGTCTGATACTTTTTTGCATTGTTTCTAATTTTTGTAATCCTAATCTTATTGCACTGTTTTTGGATGTCTCATCCCATTTTATTGTATCAATTGACACTGTATAATCCACCTTGAGTCTCAGTGAAAAAGATGGACTATAAATAAACAAACAAACAAATAAAATAAGCTTGAAGGTAGTGTCTTGAAGAAAGTTACATATGAGCTACAGTAGAAAAATGGATTTTTGAAATGTGGCTAGACAATCTACCTGGAGTCTGCCCTCGCCAGGCCACAACCCCAAATCTCCAGGAATTTTAGGGAAAACAAATTGTTCCAACAAAAGTATCAGTCTCCTACTATACTCAAGTCTTACCTATGGTTGAAGAACTTCTAAATACAATATGAGTGGCCTACTTATAGGAGATGCATAAAGTCTGATACTTTCCCAATTTTCAGAAAATGTCATTTTCAGTAAAATATATTTTCCTGAAGTTCAGCTATAACAATTTATTTATGTATAAAAAAGAAATAATCTTATTCCCGAAAACCTTTAAATTGCTATGAACCATAAATGCAAATAAGTGGTTTCATGAGCCGATATTTTAAAACTGATGTTCAAAGTGAAATTACAGCAATTTTCCCCAAAAGCTAAAGTCACTGTTTAGTATTTTAATAGAATTCAGTATTTAGGCTGTTCTCATAGCCTAAAGAGATCATTGAAATGTTTGAGTTTACTCCCCATTCAATTATCACAGCAAAATTCCTGTAATTAAAGTCATTTTAGGCTATTTTATTAAGCATTTAATACCTTGTGGAATATACTGTACATTTCACTATTTGATTGAGAACGTTTAGTTTGGGCCCAGATCCAAGCATTATATCATGGTGAAAATGTTTATGAAACCCCAAAAGCAAAATGTTATAGCGTGATGGAAGAATCAGGTCATATTCACACATAAAAAAGTCCTCAGCTTCAGCATGAGGACTTTCCATCAGACATGCGCTGGGAGTTACTTGCTCGAAATTTAATTCCCAGGTGTTCAGGGAGCTAATTAGGATAGGGTCTGCAGCATGCAAGGCCTAACACAGGGGCGGGGGGTCAGGGGGGCCATTTGGCCTGGGCCTCATATTCACGGAGTGCCTCAAATTTAAACTTTTGATGTTAACTCTAACTGAGGTTGCAGATACAGTTGCAGAAATACACTCTCTGTGTGAAAAGCATTTACCGGTATTTGCTAAATGTAAACATTAAAAGTATACTACAATTTTTGTAACTCTGTTTTGGCATTTCTTCATTTTTTTGATATACCAGAAGCCTTATTATTATTTTTAAAGCAAAGTGGCCCAGGTCTCTCTTGACATCTAAGAGTCCCTGGCAGCATGCCACATCTTCCCAACCAGAAATGCCCCCAGGGAACTGCTATATTTTCCACTGGGGAATGAGATGAAAAAGGTAAGTTTCTCCATTGAGGCAAACAGCAGCTTCCTGGGGCCATTTCAGGTCAGGCAAACAGCACAAGAGAGAAGAACATCTCTGTCCCATCCATGAACATCTCTGTCCCAATCTGAACCAGGTCCCTGCATGTAGGTTTGCCAGATCCCCAGTCCAGCCAGGGGATCCCCCAGTCTTCAGGTATTCAATCCACTGATGGCCAGCAGGAGAAGCCCCACCCCTGAACATGGTAACATCACCCAGAAGTGATGTCACCATGTTGCCAATGTTGGGGATTATGCTCTAGGTTTTGGGAAAACTCTATGGTTTTGAGGGCAAAAATCCATAGTGTTTTGCCCAAAAACTAGAGCATCAACCCCCCCCCCGACATTGGCAATACGATGATGTCCCTTTTTTAGGCTTCTGGTATATCAAAAAATGAAGAAATTCCAAAGCAGAAGTTCCTGACCGGCAACCTGGAGCCCCCCATCGGTAGCCAGGTAGGACCTGGCAACCTCACCTGCATGCCTGAGCAGAATGGAACTCCTAAATGTAAGATCCAAACTGTGCAATCCCAAACAGAGTTATACATTTCTAAGTCAGTTTTGAAGGGTGTACCTCTGGTCAAGATTGCACTGAAAGTCCTCAAGGGAAACACGAGAACTTGTTGATATGTGAATTGAGAACAAAGCCAGGATTTCCTGGACACACTTATGCAACTTCCTAGACATCCAAGACTGCAGCAGAAGAGCACCGAAAGATTTATTGTATGAATGCAAGTAGCATGCACAGGTATAAGCATCTTTACCTGAGCTAGGCTAGGTAATGGTTTGGTCCAAGAACTACATGGTTATGGTCTTAGTATTGTGACCACAATGGTAATCTGAAGGCTACAGAGTTTTGAACTTCTTATATGTGTTATATTATTCAGCATCTCTGGGAAATCACTGGGACAGACCATTTGGGAATTTAGAATGAAATGTCACTAATATGTGAATGACACCTTCAGTGCTAACAGCTGAACTGTGTGGGTCTATGGAGATAAGGACCAGTAAACTGAGGCTCAGTCCAGACAAGACTGAGGTATTGTTTCAATGATAAAGCTGCTCAGGGAATGAGAAGTGAACTTGCTCTAGAGGAGGTTGCACTTCCCCTGAAAGATCAGGTTCATAGCTTGGGAGTACAGCTGGATACTGGCCTATGGTTAGAAGCTCAGGCCTTCTCCGTGATATGTAGCACCTTCTATCAGTTTTGGCTAATAGGCCAGCTATGACAACCCCCTGAAAAGTGTGGTGTGGCCACAGTGATCCATGTTCTTATCACACTGAGATCAGATTTATGCAGTGGGCTCTATGAGGGGCTGCCTTTGAAAATTGTTCAGAAATATCAGTTAATTCAAAAGGTAGCTGTTTGGTTACTACCAGGGGCAGGATAAAAGGACCATATCACATAGGGTATCCAGGTCCTTGGCTGTCGCCAGCGGGGGGCAGGAGGATTTGGGAGTTGCTCACAATGGATTTGGAGTTGCTTCCTCCAGTGGCGCCTTTCAAACTAATGCTACTCTAGTCTTTTACTTAATATAGCTATAATGGCATGAAAAGTGTATTCTAGCAAGGGAATCAATGCTAATAGTAGCTTTAATGGAAGAGAAAATAAATTTCTATCAGAAACACAATTTATAAAAATGGCAATATCAGATTCAGTTCCAAGGATGCATTTTATTGTTTTAAGAAGTCTCATGAACTCTCACTTAAAAATTACACAGAAATTGCAAAGGCGAAGATAGGCCTGATTGGAGAAAACATAAAATGTGGTTACCACATATGCCTTTTTTTCAGCATGTGCATCATTCAACCTTTTATGCAGATACACTCTCTGCCCTCCCAAAATGTCTTTTGCAGGACTGTCTTCTTTCTTTGGTTGGATATATTTCTATTTTTGCTCAGGTTTCTCTCTTATCTGAAAATTTCCTTCTACAGCCTCCAGGCCATGTTCTTGAATCTGTTACTACATCATGTTGCCAGAGTACCTTCAACGAAGTCAGTAGCACACAGACTAGTTCTCCTGAGGCTAGTCTACAGCTCCCCTTGTAGGCCAGTGTTACTCATCTGATAGTTACACCAGTTTAATGTTGAAAACACAGAAATTAATCATATCCTTAATGTGATTTGGTAAGTTAGATTTGGGGACGCTGTGCTTGGAAAACTTTCTCTGATGAATTCAAGCTGAAACAGCTTATCACTTTGGCCAGTCTTGATCCATTCTGAAAGGCGGCATCTAATTTTGAGATTAAACTCACTTATCCTTTATATTCAAGGGTTCTCCCAAAGTTCAGCCACTCTCCAAAGGATGTTCTGCCAATCATCCTCCCTTCTGCAAGGAGATTCTCCAAACCAAGAACTCTCGGTGATTGGAATCACAACCTTAATAATCCTGTGGGAGCTTTCCTAAGCAGGACTACTGAGAATCATACTCAGGAAAATATTCTTAGGATTTCACTGTTAGTCTAGTAACTCATTCTTTCTATGGCTTTGTGTACAGTAATTCTTAATCGTTACCCTGCTACCCTTCAGGAGCAGCTTGGTTATCCCAAAAGCAGCCCACATATGTCCTCTATGGTTAAATATGTACACTATGTACAGAACCCTTACATGGTGTGGGAACAAAATGCAATTTAAACAGACTGCTCTTTCCCTAGGCTTTTTTCTCCTTAAAAATGAGCCAGCTGCCATTTCTATCTCCTCTACCCCCTCCTGTGCACATAAAGTGATTAAAAAGCCTCACTTCTCTAATATAAAACAAAATTCACCATCCAAACTGATAAACAGTATCAACCTTTACCAAGCTTTGTGTGATGATGGAGAACCAGCAGTTTCTCCTCTGCCCACAGGGAATTCTGAGGTACAATAATAAGATATCTTGCCAGCTGGTCCAGCAGATGAGGGTACAGTATTCCTTGCATTCATGTCCAGGTTTTATGACCTAAAGATTCGTATTGGCTCCAGTAAAATATTAGGAGAAGAATTTCCCACTACACCCAAATTAGGGCTGGATGAACAGAGAGTTTATGTGTTTTACAGCACTTACAATCTACCTTGCCCTGACCTGGATAGCCCAGGCTAGCCTGATCTTGTCAGATCTTGGAAGCTAAGTAGGGTTGGCCTTGGTTTGGATGGGAGACCACAAAGGAATATTAAGGTTGTGACACGAAGGCAAACCACCTCTGAACATCTCTTGCCAGCGGCTGCCTAAATCAGATATGACTTTAAGGCAAAAAAAGAAGAAGAAGAAGTCTGACTTCCTCAAAAAGACTCAAGACTCAAGGCAGATGATAAATATATAAATAAAAATGCCACTTTTCCCAGTTAAAATTGCTGAAGGCAGTATATGATTATAAACAATTACAATAAAACAAAACAAAACAATAGTACAGCATAAACAGAAATCAGCAAAAATATACGCTACCAAATAAAATAAGTCAAAACCTTGGTAATAAAATGGAATTTCAAGCAAGCAATGGAAGGTAAAGTAGGATACAGGAGTGCTTTTAACTGGATATCCTGCTTATTTAGGTAGAATGGGATCCCAACAAGAACAAGTAGTCTAATGGCTGGTTGGCTTACACCGAGTTGACTGAAATTGAATCCGACGAAGATGGAGGTTATGTGCCTGAGTTGGAGCGGCCCAAGGATAGGGATCCCACTCCCGACCTTCAATGGGGCACTGTTGATGCCAGCGCCAGAGGTTAGGAGTTTGGGAGTGCTCCTGGATATCTCCTTAACGATGGAGGCCTAGATAGCAGCCACTGCAAAGTCAGCCTTTTATCATCTTCGGCTGATTATGTAGTTGGTTCCCTTCCTCAAACGCAATGACCTGGCAACAGTGATCCATGCAATGGTCACTTCGAGATTGGATTACTGTAATGCTCTCTACATGGGGTTGCCCTTGTCCCAAATCAGGAAGCTGCAGCTGCTGCAGAATGCGGTGGCCAGGCTGTTGTTGGGCCTCCCCATGTGGGAGCACATCCACCCTGCGCTAAAAGCTCTGCACTGGCTGCCTAAAGCATACCTGTCACGGCTCAGGTGGGGTGTCACCTGACGCTGCCATTACTCTGGTTCCAGGCTACTCTGAGAAGGCCCAGAGCACCCTCCCAGGCATTTAACCTCCCTTTCGGCTGAATAATAGGGGTGAGGACCAGGCAGAGTGAACAATGAAAATAGTTTATTTTACAGGAGGTCAAACAAACAAGGTGCAGAATAATAACAGTAAGTGGGTGAAAAGAAAAGAAATCAAATGCCCTAACGTGTCTAAATATCTACTGTCCCTAGCTCACTATCTCAAGTGGCCTTAGACTACTCACCCTTCCCTCAGGATGAGGGTTTCTTCCCCACAGCAGCCTCAGTCCCTTCTGGCTCTGTTCCCTGGGAAGAAGAACAGCTTTCCCGGTTGTACCAGTTCCTATATTTCCAGCCCTCTTCTTCCCTATTGGTCAAAATTGGCACCAAAACTTCCCAAGGCCTTCTGGGGTTTATAGGCCCAGCCTCCCTTACTGCTAGCCAGGCTCCCTGGGCCTCGTAGGCCTCTGGTGGCACAGCCCAGATCATGACAATACCAAATTCCATACAAGGTGCTGGTTCTTATCTTTAAAGCCCTACATACCTAAGGGACCACCTTTCCCCACACATTCCCCAGAGAACACTACAATCAGGGCCACAAAATCATCTGGCCCTTCCGGGGCCCAGAGAAACAAGGCTAGCTGTGATGAGGGCCAGGGCCTTCTCAGTGGCAGCCCCACACTGGTGGAATGAGCTCCCAAAGGACATCAGAGCCCTATGGGGCCTTTTACGGTTCCGCAGGGCCTGTAAGACAGAGCTCTTCCATCAGGCCTTTGATTAGGGAGCTGCACCCAATAAACGGAGGCCTTGGCCTCAATATTAACACCATCACTGACAGCCAGATATACCCAGACTATGATGTTAGCTGACTGTATGCCTATGCTGGATGCTGCTAATGCCCACCATCGTTTATACGAACTGCACTAGCACTTTATGGTATGTTTTTATAATTATACTGTTGTGATTTTATTTGATTTCTTGTTTTAGTTGTTTTATACATACTATGAGCCTGCCCAGGCAGAGAGGGCAGGATATAAATTAAATAAATAAATAAATAAAATAATAAAATAATGCTGACACAACCCAACTAACAGGAACTGAAAACCATTCTCTACCTTTCCATTCCCATTGCCATATCAGAGATGACAACCTATGAATGTCTCCCCCTGTCTTCCTTTCTCGGAGAATTTTTTTTGTTTTAAATTCTGTGCTTCTTCCTAAAGCTCATTAAATGCAAATGATTAGAAGTTTCTTGTAAATCTTTGGTATATTTATGCATCAGCAAAATGTTAGCTTGCAAATTTAAAAAATATAGATTGGGGGCAAATTTTCCAGAAAAACAGTATATTTAGACATTGATAATTAACTTTGAGAAAGCAGGAAGAACTAACATGATTAATAGATTATGGAAATGAACGGATAATATGTCAGTAGTGTTACTTGGTATTGCATTCCCTCCAAGTTGCATATTCCAAGAAAGTTGCTGTACCAGCAGAATGGGTGAAATCATTATTCAACCAACACTTTTACTGTATAGGCCTGTTTTTCGCTTCATTAATAGCTTTTGCCTGTTAGAGTAAAATGGCAACATGCAGAACAATATAGCGATATAAAATGAAGGCCCCCATGGTTAATTCATGCTAAAAGAGCTAAGCAGTCAGTGAAGCTACATGAAAGATGATTTGGGGGCCAACACATTTAATTAAACAGTTATCTAGTATATTGTTTATTCACTAAAAACACCAATTTATATATTAAATAGAAGTTTTATTCAGGGAAATGTTGAAGCAGCACAAAATAAGCAAAAATCTCTTACATAGTAAAACAGTAATTACATATGAAGCTTGTTGAAGCTACATATTCGTTTTGCTTAGTTGTGCTGCAGAGATTACCACAAACAGCCCTGGAGGCTTCTGGTATTTTAATCTCTGATTAAAGTAAGGGGACTATGCTGTGTATTTGTTTTTTGGAAGCATAATCACATGACCTGCTCTATTAGCATTCTGCTGCTCTGTTTACCATAATGCTTATTTCTCACACTGTGTTTAATTTCCACTTCTGTCTGAAACTAAAAGTTCTGAGACCAGCATCACGCTTTAAGCAATTCTCTGGGGTGAAGGACAATAATTAAACTAAAACACCCATTAGGCAATAGTCCTAGTATGCAATGAATGTTAATAATTTTCTCCATACTTTCCCAGGGGAGTGGTGGTAGAAAATGGCTACCATCATATTTGATAATAAATTATCCCATCCCTTCCACTACCTTAATAATGCCATGCTTGCCATAAAAGCAGATATTCTACCAACTCAAGGTCTGTTTCTTTTTTAGGAGGAAAAAAATGTATGTAAGCCTCCCATTATCTTTAGGCAGAATTTAGTGGCAACTGTAATTTATAGAATGCCTGTGTTTTCATACCCAATAGTATTCAGAATAAAACCACTTCAGTCTTACATTTAGTACTATAACAGCAATGTTAATGTATTGCTTCCTAAGGCCCAAAATGGCAGAAGGTTCAGAGAAACCCAAGAAAATGTCAATTTCCTTTGAAGAAGAAGGTTATGCAGACTTCTCCAGCAACTTCCCCTAATTACCCAGGAAATTGACAAAATTGTCCATAATGGCCAGTTGTACTATGATGAATGGTATCAAAACCTACTGAGATGTCCAGAAGCCCAGCAAAGGTCATCAACCTGGGCAGTTTCTGTTCCATAACTAGGAGAAAAGCTGAACTGAAAGCAGTCTAAATAATTGATTCATCTAGAAAACCCAGGAGTCGTGCCACCACCACTTTCTTGAGCACCTTGCCTAGGAAAGATAGAGCACTGGGTGTCACTAAATCCCAGTGGCATACGGATTTTTTGTTCTAGTAAAGGAAGAATTATAGTCTTCTTTTCAACTAGAAGAAAAGACCCTTTCCATAAGGAAGTGTTTATTATCTGTTCCAGCAACTTGACAGGCAGCATTTAATAGTCATGAAGGGCAAGGAACAAGAATACAAGTACACACCTCCCCAAGATTCTGTCCATGTCCTCAAATGAAGCAAGATGAAAAGTATCAATAGAAGCAGAATCAGCAGAAACCTCAGAAAAATCTACAACAGCTACATTTAACATGGAGAAAATATGAGAGATATTATGTGTAAACTATCTCACAAAATTGTCACAATGTGCCACTGAGGGGTCTGACACATGTTCACACAACTTCAGTCAGTGACTCAATAATGAGTCTCCTACCCCCTGCAGAGGTTCTGGGCACTCAAGAGTCTAAACCTCTATGACAACAGGGTTTCTAAGAACTCTCCCAATCTTTTAACTCTCTACTCAGAAGAGAACACTAGTTATCATATAAAGGATCATATGGAGGTATATATTCCACTAAAAGGATTAATATCAGGTCAAAACAGCAGTTTAAAGAGAATAGTGCAATTGGGGATGTTGAATGTCATTCATATTGCCTGAAAGTGATCAAGAAGTCTCCAAACTCTGCCAAAAACTGATCTGAGTGATTTGTCACAAGCTTCTGTTTCATTAGTGCTTCATAACAATATATGGATTAAGTGATCTAGAATAATCTACATAAATTTTTATTGTTCTAGGCTTAGGCTGGTTGATTTCTTTGTTTAGAACATTTTTAACCCATCTTTTTCCCAAGGCAGATGACAATGGTAAGAAAAAAATTATAATTATAAACATTACAACTAACAAAACAGATATATCATTAAAACAAATGAGGTGGTGGTATCAAAAGCTCTCCTGAATAACTCTGCCTTATACAGCTTGTCATATCTCAGCAAAGTGGAAGCCTTCCTAACAGCCTCAGCAAGGCTATTCCCAGGGGTCATTTCGTAGAAAAAGAGCTAGGAGGACTCATTAGCATAACTCATTAGCATATGCCACACCCCCTGACATCACTGGAAGAGTGTCATAAGGCCACGCCCCCTGACATCACTGGGGTTCCCATTCCTAAGGTGGAGGCAGGGGATCTCCCCCTTTCATGGGCTCCTGCCTGCCACCTGCCAGCTGGCTGGCAAGAGGAAAATCTCCCCACGCCCAAAACTGCACAATGCACTGACGTCACCCGGAAGTGACATCAGTGTGTCAGAGATGTCAGGAGGTGGCGTACTTTTTGGGCAACACTCTATGGTTTGAGGCCATTTTTACCATAGAGCTTGCCCCAAAAGCAGAGCATTGCACCCCGTCATGGACACACTGATGTCACTTCTGGGTGACATCAGTGCATCACGTGACCCCCCCCGACCACCCCTGGAATGCCCCCCAAATCCCCCCACCAGCACAACAAGGGGACCTGGCAACCCTACATTCTACCATTTCATTGGAGAAGGTCCTTCAAAAGAACCCAGCAGATCTTTAGTGTTGGTGTTTTTAAAATATTTTTTACTTTCCTCTTTTCTACCAAAGGTCTACAAACAATGCAGTGAATTAAAGCCACTGCCCAGTATATGAGAAGACTTTCTGGTCCAGCCTCTTTCACCCTCTTTCTCTGCATTGGCAATGCTCGTTTGGGAATGGCTTCCCCAGCTCCAAAGGAGCAGCTGGCTAGCCCCTGCAGGCAGACCAGGCAGAGACCGCAGGACAAGGCTGGAAGGATCCAGCCAAGTGAGTCGAGCTGCCACTTCCAGATTGTTGTTTTTTAAAAGTGGGGAAAGGCAGGGAGAGCTGAGAGCGGAGGGCAGACCTGGCCAAGTTTCTCCAG